>NW_024883057.1:0-142032 GCF_019059575.1 Amphibalanus amphitrite | reverse complement strand
TTGTCTAATGTCTATGTCAGTCTGCTTTAAACTGCCCGTTCCAACAGCTGCTATAAGAGATTCTCCCACACCCACGGACGGTGGTCGGTGGGTAGCCTCGTCACGGTGCTCAATTTCATCCTCGCCAGACTCACGTCTTATCTCACGTCCGATCGAACTGTCTGGAATCAGCTCGGCAAGGCATGCTCCCAGTGAGCAGCGTGGCTCCAATATCGTATGTTGTCTCTGAGCCCGCTATCATACATCGCCATCGCCACCGCCGCACCGGAGCACATAACATTCGGACACGTCTCAATGCTCGGGAGGCGCCTATCGCTACGCCGACCGATCGCGCGCGGCAGGACGGCCGGCGGTCGGCGGTCGGCGACCGGGAGGTCGGGCTCCCGTCCTTCTGCGCGCGGCCCTCGGAGATGGGTCCCGAGATAGCCGGGCGGCTCTGGGGGCAGGTGCCGCCGCCGAGCGGCACATAAAACACCGGCCGTCCTGCCGGCGGCCGCATCGCTCACCGGCGCCGCGCGCAGCCTTTGAAGGGCCGCGCCGACCGACCTGCGATGACGAGTCGGGCGCGACGCCGCACGAAAAACGGCCGAGATCCGGACTCCGGCAGCGGTCCGGACTCCGGGAGCGGTCCGGACTCCGGGAGCGGCCGGTGACAATCCGGTGGGGCGCGGCAGGGGGAGAGAGGGGCACGGAGGGAGAGAGAGCAGGAAAGGAGTGGCGCCGAGACAAAGGGGAGAGGGAGGGGTTGGATTGGAATTGGTTTGGGGTGGTGCGGATATCCGGATGAGTTAATGTTGTGTTTAGAGCTGGAGAAAACAAAACTGAGAGCTATACCGATGTGGCGCGCATGTCGCGATCCACCAGATAAAACAAACAGGCCCCACCTGTGCACCTGCCTTATCCCAGTTGGTATCTGGCTGCTGATGATATCAATGTGTCGGTCAATGCATTGTTCTAACGGTGGTTATTCGACCATAAGTCACGTTCTGGGAGAACGAGGGAGGGTGGGACAAAACATCCGTCGGATGATAAAAGTCGGAGATAGAACTTCCTCATTCCTCCTCGGATATATTACCGATATGATTAATTTGTTGATCATGGTAGTTACGAGTTAAACTGGAAAGCCAGCCATGCGGTCAGTCCTTGTGGTTTTCACGAAGGTCGCCAGGCTCCGTTTCGTCGAAGATGAATGTTCCTGATCCCCAGAGCTGTGGCTACTGGGTACACGATCATTTTTTATCTCACATCAAAGGCAACGCACCGACCGTTTCCAAAAAAACAGGGTTGCAACTGTCACACCGCTCACCGGTCGATATTTTGCCCATTGCGGCTGTTGGGTAAAAGCATCATGCTATGTAAGCCTTCATTTTGAAAACATTGCCATTAGTATTCTTCCAATTGGTCTATGACCACTAAACATTCAAGCCCTCGCTAGTTACCAGGCATCCATTCTGAGATATCGCTGTCAGCAGTTAAAACTGCTTCTCGCCATGCATTCCTCCTGTTAGATGGTGAGGCGGTCATCTTTTTTGCCTATCGCCATTTAAGCCCACTAGTATGCCAATATTTAACGTTGCGTTTCGTTATAAAAGTATTTGTTTGAAAGTATTTGTTTGTATTTTAATTGTAAGATTACGCATATGTTCCCAATGTCAGCCTTTGGCGCCGAGTCTATGTGCTAGTCTCCGTTAGCGTTTGAGGCCGTGTGTGTCTATCTAGTCGTCTCCGTTACCGTTTGACGCTGTGCTATAGGTGTAATGCCAGGTCGTTTTCTGTTACCTCTTGACACGCCAGCTAGGTATGTCTCTGCTAGCGTCTGACGCCGTGCCAGGTCGTCTCCGTTATCGTTTGACGCCGCACTGATTCGAACTCTGTTAGCCTTTGACGCCGTGCCAGGTCGTTGTGTCTCCGTTACCGTTTATGGTTTGACGCCATGTCGTGCTTCCGTTAACGTTTGACGCCAGATCGTTGTGTCTCCGTCAGCGTTTAACGCCGCCTCTGCCGTCCCACCGATCGCCGTCCGACAGGGAAGCCATCCGTCAGCGTGGTGCCGTGGGTCGGGGTCGGCCCGTTGATGTATCCTACCGCCGCGTCAGGTGCCGTCCGCGCCCCTGTCAGAGGACCAGGAGAGGACCGCGCCGGTCCCGGTCCCGGTGACCAGCGCGCTCACAAGGCCGCCGGAACCGGACGCACGCGGCGCCAGCTCCGGACAGACGAGCTCGTCGGATGTCTCAATTGGGTCCTGTCGTCGGGTGCCTCCGTCGGGTGTCCTGTGCGTCGCCTCTCCCCGTCTCAAAGTTCTGCATCCCCGCAGCGTTCCATGTCCCCGCTGCCATCCTACCTAAACGTCCCGTTGATCCGTCTACTGCCAAGTATGCCGCTGTGTATGGTTCTGCGACACCTGAGCGAGCGTCATTTCAGCGAACGACATTTTAGCGAAGCCTTTTCAGCGATTATCAATTTAAGCGATTGCCTTTTTCAGCGATTGTCAAGTCGGCGAATTCAATTACAGCGATTATCAAATTAAGCGAGGACCAGAATTAGCGAAACCAGATTGAGCGAATATATGGAGGTCAATGGGGGACCAATTGAGCGAACACAGTTACAGCGAAACCGAACGCGACGGAAGTCAATCATTTGCTACTTTTCGGGAATTCTTGCCCTTGGAATACCCGCTTGGTATGTGTCATGCTTCAAGCTGCGCGCGGCAAATTAATTTTTTTTTTAAAAGTTGGAAACCACAAAAATATCTGGCCTCATTTTGCAACTTTGATCTGGAAATGTGGAACATGCGAGATAGGACGATGGAAGGAATGCCAAGGACCAATAATAAACTCGAGAGATGGCACTGGGGATCCAGTCTATGTTTCAGGGACCTCAACCAAATATCTGGAAATTCGTACGGTGCTTGGGGCAAGAACAAATTTTACAACATGGGGAACTGATCCAAATTCAAGCGGGGGAATTTCGCGAAAAACAGCACAAGCAATATGAATCTCTGAACAAACGTTTGGTCATCATTATTGGCAAACAGCAGGGGGGGGGGGGGGGTGAAATCGAACCGCTGTAATTTTTGAGAAATGTGGCATTAAATTTGGAGCTTAATGTCTGAACTTTGAACGTGACATCCACCATCCAGTTCCGGATAACCATGAAAAGTTCTGGAAACATTCGTTGTACGAACGCTTGCAAAAGAAAAAAGAAAAAATACACCGTTACGGGACGATGAAGTGTTTCGCTGAAATGACCTTCGCTCAAATGTAGTCGACGAAAAAGATGTCGCTGAAACATAGCTTTCGCTTAAATTGATAATCGCTATATTTGATAATCGCTCAATTTGATATTCGCTAAGTTGCCAGTCGCTGAAAATGGTTCGCTCAAATGACGTTCGCTCAAATGACACTCGCTAAAGTCGCTCGCACCGGCTGTGTATACCGTCAGCCTTATCCCGTCTGTATAGACCTGTTCTTCCTTTCATCAGGTTAGCTAGCATCGCTCCTTTTCCCGTTTACAGCGCCGGCCCACTGGGCTGAAGAGGTGATGATTCTTCCTGGCTTCATATCCCACCGACCCACTGCTGAGCTTAGCCGTGTCATCGCCGCTGTGTCGGGAGCGGTGGTGCTGCACCTCCAGGGATCTCACTGTCGGCAGGCGTGTCCACGATGAGATACTCTCTGCGCGAGCCACTAATGGCCGCTCTCCTGCCAGCTCGTGATGTGGAGATTCCAGTTCCCACGGCCCCGAGCGCAGTCGTGCATTCTTGTTGTGACCGGCGCACAGAAGCGACAAGAAGACAGCCAAGAACCGGGCGGCCTTCCAGCTAGTCTCGTCGTGCCCGAACAAAGCCGCCGACAAAACCTCGCACGGCGCCGACCGCCGCCGAGTCGCATCGGCTTCTGCGAGATCGCAGATCTGACCAATAAATTAGACTTTAGCCACCGCCGTGTGTCTTCATTTTGCACCAATCGCGGTCAATCGTGGTATCGGGCCGTGAATCGGAGAACACTCATTAGCACCTGCCTCTCCGCCGACCGCCACTAATAACGTTGTCAAATCGGCACTCGGCGGCCACCGTTCTGCACCGGATGTGGCGTACCGCAATACGAGAACACATAAGGCGGAGATGTTGTAAATAAGCCGCTGGGCGGGGCGGGCGTTTGTGACGTCCCCCGCCCGCTATCGAGAGATAAGTGCCACTGGCAGCGATCGCGCCGCCCGCCGACATGGCTTCCTGCAAATGCGATATGTAATTTGTGAATGGTCGCTAAAAGGACCCACTGAATACGGCGGGCAGCGTTTGAGCGGCGGCTGCAGTTGTCTGCGCGCGGTGGTGTAGATATCGGCGGGGCTGCGCGGGGAACGACACCCCGCCGTCTCACGTGGCCATGAGGTGGCCCGCCGCCCGGTGAGCGGAGGTTCGTTATCAGAGCCCGCCGGCAGCCGCTAATGGTCTCAATTCCTGCACTCGGCAGCTCCTGGAAGCGGGACCGCCGCGCGCTGACACACCTAGCCGACGTGGGAGCAGTACGGTCTGCAATCCCCGTCTGCAGCAGACAGTGGGCTAGTAAACCACGGCGCACGGCTCTGGATGTGTCACAGCCCATCACCGGGGTGGTCCGCCGCAGCCGGCCCGAGGCGCACTCATTTGCACTCGCCAGCTCGGAACGGGACGCTCGTTTGAGAATCGAGCCCGCTTACGACAACCCATCAGCGCCAGTGAAAACGGCCCGGCCGACCACGCTGGAACTCTTATGTTATTGAGGCGGCGGCCTGGCGACCGTTTAGCTGTCAGCACGTGAGAGACGGCCCGGATCGACTTAATTTGTGTGTCGTAATTCGAAACTAATTTTAGAGTTACGCAACGGCTCATCTGTTAATGTGATGGAGTGTGAAATAACTCGATTGAAACGACTGCCGGCTGCAAATCCTATCATAAACTGACCCCTTCAATCAGCAGCTGACTCGCAACTGAGTGATCCACACGCTAAGCAAGGTATCGGATGGCTTTCGTGCAGCGAGTGACCAACAAGTGTCTTTGGACGGATAGTTGTGTCTACGGGATGACCCAGCCGGACGGGAGGTGCCAAGTTCACAAACTTCAGCTGCCTGTGCAGCGTCCACAGATGATCTTATATTCCGAAGAAATCGACTCCAGCAGCTTTGCCAATCAGCTTGAGTACTTCGACGGTGCCTGTGTTCAGTGCTGGAGCTGTTGCCGCAGTGTCGTTTGGACTCCAAGAGCCCAGATACGCGGTACGGGTACCCTCTTGTGCCGCTCAGTACCTTCAGGGCACAGAGCGGTGCCGTTCGGCCCACCTGGCTCGACCAGATCAATGGTCGGTCGATGGACGGACCGGACGCCCTGTCCCCGGAGAGAGAGAGAGAGCGAGAGCGAGAGCGAGAGCGAGAGAGAGAGAGAGAGAGAGAGAGAGAGAGAGAGAGAGAGAGAGAGAGAGAGAGAGAGAGAGAGAGGGAGGAAAAGAGGGGGAAGGAGGGAGAGAGGCGGCGGTCGCCTGATTGAGATGAATGTCGGACCCGCGGCTCCGGCAGGCCGGCCGGCTCCCGGCAGCGTCACTATGCGGACAAAAACGGTACAGAGGCCCCCGCACCCCGGACCCCCAGAGCCGCGCACCCCGGCCCGGGTGCAGCGGGGGGTGTCACGCTCGGGTCAAGGGTCAAACGCTCGTGAGTCGCGTCTCCCTGTCCTGTCTCTGAACGTTCCCAGTCGCGGCGCGAGGTCCTGGAAGTGTTCCACGGTCAGCGGAAGCCGCGACAGTAGCCGTTGCGGTGGCAGCACTGACGGCGGGAGCAGTGATGGCGGCGACAGGGGACGACCCTGCAGCACCCCGCCCTCACCGTCAAGGACGGCGCGTGCACCGGCGTCATATGCAGACCGCGCCCGACCTCAGTCCCGCCCCGGCCATATAACGTGCTGGAGGCGGCGGCGGCCGGTCACGTGACGGCCTCACACCCGGGACACGCAGCTGCGCGGCAGCCCCTTAGTTCGGCGACACCTGCGTGACAGGACACGATTGGACCTCTGACCGCCCCCCGCGCCGGACCACTTCCGTCCGAGCGGCTAATTGTGAACCGTGGTCGCTTTCAGATGTGAAAGTGGTTGCAGCGCTTCAACATGGCTGATGCGACAGGCGATGACACGTGATTCAGCAGCTTGAAAAGGATATGAAGAAGACGATGATTGAGAATGAAGCCACATAAGCATCTTCATCGAACTGGAATACACTGGGTGGTTCTTCGAACTCAAGCAAGAAATAACATTTGAACTAACTGAACCGTCTGAATGCATTTGATTGTGACCTGAAATATGAAGTGTTCGTAACCAAAAAATCGGCACGATATAAGGCCCGTGCCAAGGCCCTAGTGGTTGCTGTCAGGCCACTTTCTTACGTCTTTGTGACCACTTAGGTGCAGGTAATCTGAGGTCAGGATGTCAAAAGGCGAGTGTCACGAGCTGTTCCTAGCGCACCAACAACCGACATCGTTCAGTCTGCCGACCGTCGAGACTGCCAAGTCATGCAGCATGTGTTGCAGGAAGCATCCACGTCGGTACGACATAACCTTCTGTCATTGTGTCGCGCTGCTAAACGCTTCCTAGACGTACCAACACAGCTTCTGGACTGTAGGATCAAATGGCTGACAAGGCAATCTGTCGCATTTACAACATGCATTTACCCATTGTTTGGACAGAGCTGACATCATACGGCAGTCGTGAACCAAGCATGTAAATAGCTCGCGGCGAGTGTTTTCTCGGCGCTGAAGCTTGCCGCCTTCCTGTTCCTCTTTAAAATCCGGGTCAAGATCGTTTAGTTGTATCGCTGTTACGCAGTTGCAGTACTCAGAAAAGAAATAACCTTTCCACTGCGCGCTCACCGGACCTCATTACTGTCACTAGTGTCAGTCGCTGTGGTAGCACACTGGGGCGCGTTCGTCGGCGATCGTTCCTCGAGCGCGTCACAATCGCCGGTGCTCTAAAACCATCACCGCCGGCCGGCCTGCCCTTCAGCGAACCAGCTATCGCTCAATCGGCGCTCTCCGGTTACCTGGCCGCCGCCGCGGCACAGCTGGCGCCCGACGCGCCAAATTGGCCGCTTCCCGGCGCCGCAGCGCGCCGTTTTCGAGTGACCGCGGCGCGGCGCCGCCCGCCATTGGCCGCCGCCAGGTGCAGGGGGGGGGGGGGTTGACCTGCCGATGGGCGGGGCGGGGCGCCGGGGGACGCAGGGGGTGATTAGGCGGGGTTAGGGGGCGGCGGAAGCGGTGCCTCAGCTGCCGCGATGGGACGGCCCTCTTGGCACACCTCTCCGTGGGAGCGGTCGGCACAGGGGCGCTCCTTCTAGCTCTGACCGGAGGCCGACACAGGGGCACTCCTGTCAGCGCCGACCGGCGCGGCTCCAATTTATCGCTTCCGAAAATTACCCGATCAGTTTTTACGACAGATAATTATTTAGGCAAAGGGTACCAGGAATATCATAAAACATTTTGTGGCGCCAGAAGTTTATTGTGGCGGCAGCTGGAGCTCAGCCAGGATCTCCGTGGATTAAAATTAGCCTTACCGAGGCAAACTTTTTCTTTCCATTTTTTTTTATTTTGTGGATTAACGAGATTAATTTCATCAAGGCGTCTTAGCTGAATGTTTTGTCTGCTTTTCGGGCTAGTTTGCATCTAAGCATTCCATGTAACGAGGAAGCACCAACAGCCTGCGATCCTTTGGGCAAGATGAATGATTGCCAATGACACATTATTCGTGGAAGAGGTGCATGTGGGCTTATCTCACTAATGGCGACTTGCATTCCCGCACATCACTGTAAATCATCAGACGTGAGGCTTACTCAATACTCAGGCAGAGGCGGTGACCATCTCAAAACAGGGCTGCCGCTATTCTTATCAAGCGCACAGGCTCTGTATCAAAGATCTAAATCTAGCGCAGCGGGACCTTTGTGAGACTCATTAACTTCAGATGCGTCCCTTGCATCTGTTTACCGTTATCTTGCAGAAGGAAGATATGCCTCAAATTCGCTCCGGTATTATCGATTTAGATTTATTTGCTCACTGCATCGACTGCCTTCTTATTTGCCTTCGCCAATGTTTTAGTTGCCTTTGCTGGCAGGTTCTCTCTCCTCACCAGAGCCGCGCCAGCTCACCTGTTCCTGCTCCTCCTCTGTTGCATTTTATGCTTGCGTGAACCATGCAACATTGAACATTCACAGGTGTGCCTATCGCTCTTGGGCTCGATCGCAGCCCTCTCGCCCTTGCTAGACGCTCGAACAGAAGTTGCTATCTGTTAGCCCCCCGATCTCGGTAATGATGCAGAGCTGGGCACTGGGCAGCTCACCGCCATCGGTTCAACTGGAGAGAAATCGCCCCGAGCTCGGGTAATCGGGCCATATGGTTCGGAGCAGAGCGGTGGGATGACCGGGTGGGGCGCGGCCGATTGTCGAGGCAGACGGGATGGGAGAGAGAGGGGGAGAGAGAGAGAGAGAGAGAGAGAGAGAGAGAGAGAGAGAGAGAGAGAGGAGAGAGAGAGAGAGAGAGAGAGAGAGAGAGAGAGAGAGAGAGAGAGAGAGAGAGAGAGAGAGAGAGAACAACACACAGAAGTAAGACAGCTAACAGAGTGTATGTATTATACAGAAAGAAAAACGTAAGAATAAGCATGTGAACACGCTGGGAGAGTACCTGTATGTAGTTCTGATGACCACTGGGTGGGAGGAGAGACAAAGGGATAAATGTCTTTCCCACGATCAACAGTCGCTTTATCATACGCTGAATACAGCTGAAAGGCGGCCACATATGTGCTCACATTGTTAACCGTTTATTGCCCTCGTATATCAGGGATGCACGCCGGCGCCCGCCATGACTGTCGTCCACGACACGAGGTCGGGCGTTTGAGGCACATAATTGTCGAGCGTTCGTGACCGACGGAATGCCGCCGCCGGCCCGGTGACACGGGCGACTGTCATATGTCAGCTGAGTGACACAGCAGACTGTCACAGGTCAGCTGAGTGACACAGCGAACTGTCAGACTACATACGTCACTTCTGACCGGACAGTACGGAGTTTGGTAGGAGAGGATACAGTGATCTCCATCACTACTGCGCTTTTCCTCTGGCCGGAGACAGTGGGAGTGACCTCCCAATTCCCATTGTTTCAGCTGTTACAGACATGTGACGCCACCGGCGTCTGGAACAACAATCGACACAGACTCGTACAATGGAGCGACCACCGATCACCCTCGAGCACCACCGCCGCCGTCGCCGCCGCTGCACCGGCGCCGCCAGTCGCTAATTGAAAGCCGATGGTTTTCGGCTTTTTGTCCGGCCTGCGGCGAGCTCTGCTAATTGGAATGTTACCGGCCGGTGAGCGATCGGTGAGCTGCGTCTCCGGTGAGCGCGCGACGGGCGAATTGGAGCGGAAGCGGCCAACGCGGCGCGCCGGCGGCGGCGGCGGCGCGAGCTGACATTCGCCGCCGCCTGACCGACGACTGTCGTTGGGCCAGGTCGGCTCTGGCAGACGGACGATCGGCCGCGTCGTTGGAGAGTCGCTGTAAATGACAGCCGGAGGCGCCGTCAGAAACGACAGCCCTGTATCGAGCGAGAGCGGACTGAGTCCCGGCGGCGTCGGCAGACGTCGGTCACAGACACGGGAGGCGAACGCAGCCGGTGTCACCAGGTCACCAGAGATAAGCCTCCGCAGTGCCGCCGAGTCCACCGAGCCTGCCCTCACACTGTAATTATCGCTAAGCGACCATACGGTGTCGCCAGAGCGCCAGTGCAGCGAAGCGAGAACAGCGGCGAGGCGGCGATGCAGATAGAGCGGGCGAGACGCAACCGCCATCCGGTGCATTTGGCTGATTGCCGACAGCCGGGCGGGTGAATAAAAAATATCATAAACAGAATACACCGGTGTGCGTGTATTGATTGGAGCCGACAGGGCATTGTGCGGCATCGGTCGGAACAGAGGCGGATTACACGGCTGGCTGGCCGGGCGGCGGCGGCGGCGGAGGCGGCGGCGCCGCTACAAAGACGCCGTGTTTACCTTATTGTGCGCGCCGCGGCGGCTGTCACAGCATTCGAGTTCCACAACACTTCACTGGGCGGCGAAAATATGGCACCGACGATCGGCGCGTCGCCCGTCGCCGGCGCGCCGTTTTTGTGCTCGGCCCAGCGGGAGTGGCGACGCGGCGGCGACGGCGGCGCGGCGGCGGGCGACGCGGCAAATTCCGACGCCGCTCACACGAACACGGCGCCACCGAACAAGAGTAACGACCACCGCTTTCAATATTTTCTGTCGTATCGGCCGCGTCGGTAATGTATTGGTCTGGTGGCGTCGGCAGAGGTATAGGGACGGCTGCGGAGGCGGGTGCATAGTTTCGGCCGGCGCCGGGCGGCGCGGGCGCCGACAGCGGCCGGCGCCGCCGTCCCTTTTTGTTGCAGGCGGCGCGGCGCGGCGCGGCGCACCTCGCACGCCGCCGCCGCGGATAATTGAATGCTCGGCCGGGCCTTGCACGAGCAGGCTGGCGGCGCTGGCGTCATGTCGGCACGCTGGTGCGCGCCGCGCCGACCGGCCGCTTTTTTGTTTGCTCACCTGACATGCTTACATTCCCCGGCCTAATGAATGAGGCTTGAATAAATTAAACTATTGGGCTGGCTGCGCCCGGGCCGGTGAAGTTAGCGCCGGGATGATCATGCACTTGAGTCGGGTCGTTCGTTACCGAGATTAATGCTCGTACGTCGACCGCCCGCCGACAGCGGCGCCGCGACTACGCGCCGCTAGAGACATCTATTGAGAGAGGGCCGAACTGGTCGCCGCCGACAGCTCACCCGACGGCCCGTCACTGACGTGGCCCGTGGACCAGGACCGCTGGACCGCGGAGTCCGGAGCGGGGCGGACGGTGGCGCGATATCGGACTATGTCGTCTCGATCGCGTCGTGCAGGGCGGTGCTGTGGAGCGGCCCACGCGGCGCCGTCCGCGGAGGCTGACGGGTTTACGGGCGCAATTTCCGTCCCCGCGCCCGGCTCTGCAGCGCGGCGGGCCGCGGACGGCGGCGGGCGGCGGCGCGGCGGCGGCGGTGGCGCCCCCTGACGGCGGCGGCGCGCCGCGCGGGTTGGCCGGCCGACGGGGGCGGGGCGGCCGGCGCGCGGGGCGGCGCCTGCGTCCGCCGCCGGGGTGGTCGGCCGTCAGCGGGCCCGGCGGGGTCGCGCCGCCCGCCCGCCCGCCCGCCGCCGCCGCCGCCGCCGCCGCCGCCATCGGCACCCTATTGATTCGCGCCGGCCGGCGAGCAGGCTGAGACGGACGGTGCCACCCAGCCGATCGAATGTCGGCCAGCGCGCGAGCGATAAACACCCGCCGGCGCCCAGATGTAATCCCATCGGGACGCGCACTCACCTGGGCTGGAGCTCCGCTCTTCCGGCGCAGCTGTCCCGTCCCACGCCGCCCTCACCGAGAGCGACAACTCTCCCACACGCAGTACAATCTGATACGCATGCGTGAGAAATATCTGTGGGAATTCGTAGGTGGTTTGAAAAATCGAGAACAATTTGCGCGGACACGAAGCTCCCACTTATCCAAATTGTGGTGTGAACCATGACGATATATACCTACCTACGTTTTATTAGTGGTAAGCTAGATAACCATGCTGTGAAAGCACCTGTCAAAGGTCGGACTCGGTTTGTGGGAAAAATGAGTAACAAATAAATATAATATGCCTGTACTGTACCAGATGCATCGAATCCCCAGGCCAATCCTCCAATGAACTGCGTTGCCCTGGCTCCATGGCCGCGTTCCACAGAAATTGAAAATAGGGAAGTGTTTTGCGTTTTTCGCTCCGTTTTCTTTGCATGGGCTCAGCTTCTTTTATTTATTTATTTATTTATTTATTTATTTATTTATTCATCTATTTATTCGATGTCATGGAACAACAGGCGAATTCAGAAATAGAGCATGATTAGGTACTTAAACTAAAAGGATAGGCGCTCGTACTGTCATTCAGCATCAGACTGCGGTACTAGGACTAGTCCCGAAACACTCCTCCTATCGGTTCCCAGGTCAACGGACACCCGTTAGGACGTGTCACCCGACCTCCACCGATCCGGGCCCACCATCTGGCAGCACACGGTGGCATATGGCAGCCGCTACCGCCGCCAATCGAGCGGCGATGATTATAGCTCGCGCGACACTTTATGGCAGACGCTGCGCCGCCGCCGAGAAAAGTGTCTCCCCCGCGGGGCGGACGCGTCTCGGGAGGGCAGGACCGGGTCGGGGCGGGTCTCACCCCGACCGGTAACGGGTAGGTACCGGCTGGCCAGCGAGGGGTGGCGACTTCCGATGGCCGGCTGGGGGCCCAGCAGTCGCCGCCATCGCCCCACCCGTCAGTCACCGGGCAGACTGACACCCATGGGTTCCAGTGGTCGAGCACCCGAGGCTCGAGTCTCTCACAAAAGGTCTGACGGTGTCTTTTGAAGGTAAGGTTTGTTTCACTATGGAAGAGTCATTTGCTAATTGAAAAGCTGCCAACTGCGGTCACTCTAATTCAGCAATACCTAATTCAGCAATTCAGCAAATTGAGCAATAATACCAATCTAATTCAGCAATACTTTCCAAAGCATTTGACTGCTGAAAATTCCGATCGATAGCATCATTTTTTTTTATATAAACGCGCAGGGAGTTGAAACTCTTATGGACAGTGTCTCCGCGAGGGGCCTGCATTCACGGTTTCACGGTCATTCGGTGTGGGATGGACGTGCAGGGTGCAGAGTGGGGGTGGCGCCCGCTCTCTCCAGCTCTCCCCGACGGCAGCCGACCCCTGCGGCGGGGGCAGATTGCCGCCATTCCGGCCGGTATCGGCCGCCGCCGCCGGCTCGCCAAGACGAATGTGGCCAATAAAGGCCCGCCACCGCCGCCGCGCCCTAACCGCCGCCTAACGTGCTCTCTTATTGCGCCGGCGGCGTCTCTGGCGCGCCAACTCCGCCGCCGCGGCGCGCCGTTTCGGTCACGTGACCGGGCAATAGCTGTCGGCGCCGTTTTGTGTCGCTGTCGGCGCCGGCATACGGCCGCTGAAAGGGCGCCGAATCGAATCACGCGCCACGATTGTCGCGCCGGCGGCGATATTGGCGCGCCGGCGGCGGCGGGAGGGGAGCGTGACGGCGCCGAGCGTCACCTCGCCGCCATGACGAGGCCGTGACGAGCGTTGACGAGCGCCGACACGCCGCCGCCGCCGCCGCCGCCGCCGCCGCCGGACGTCATCTGGCTACTGAGCGGCGGCGGCGTGCTCGTCTGGCAGCCGAGGAGAGCCGGCCAAGCCGAGAGAGCGAGAGAGGCAATTATCGTCGGAAGCCATTCAGCGTCGATGACGATCAAACAAAGGCGACGCGCGCCGCTCTCGGCCGCGCGTGCCGTCGTTGTTAGCAAAGCCAACACGTCGCCGGCGGCGCTCCCAAGTGCGGCAATTGCGCCGACCGCTGCCGGAGGGGCGGCGTCCCTCTGTGCATCCCTCCTCCGTTGCTCCTTCCCCCACCCCATCCCCCGAACATCATAGGGTGTTGTAATGTCGAGTCCTCCCGTGTGCTTCCGTCCAGTTCCACGTCCTTCAAACTCACTGTTTAGCCACCACCATGATATTAAAATAAGAACAAACGGCGATAACGTTACATAACAGACTCCAGCCCAGTGAGCTGGCTCGGCGTCTACCAGCCTCGGCAGCCGCTCCTCTGCTCTCGTGGCCGGTGTCAGACTGAGCGCCACCGGCGCCGCACGACCCGTCAACGGTCAGCGCCGCCCAGTCACGCGGGCGGGCCTGCGTCATAACGTACAGTACGTCGTGAGCCGTCAGGCTTAGACCGAACTACGACGCTAGCGCGTCACACAATACTACGCACAACACTACAGGTGTACTCTCAGCTCAGTGGCTGACAAGGAAATGTGTGAGCAGAAGTTCCCAGACATATTAAAAAGGGACTAGCGAAATACACAAAATGATGAACCTTGGAAGGGAATGGGGTCAACGACCAAAAGGAATGCCTACACATGAAACAATTGGCAAACGAGTACACTGTGTCAGTGAAGCTGGCGCTGCGTTGTTCGTAGATGACTATAAATCAGTTTTCAGTTTCTATTTATCATTTAGCGGAAGCACAATGTTAAACGCACGAATGTTAAATGCACGACACACGTGGAAGAAATATTCAAATAATATTTACCTTGGCAGCTAAGAAAACGTTCCAAGTACTTATGATTTCATTTCTACGCCATGGACGGCCGTGTTGACCTTTTGAGGGCCTTGAACGCGTTGTGGCATCGTGCAAAACTCGCGGAATCCAGGACATGGATACAGCCTGTCGTTCGCAGAAGTTCCAACCGCCACTTTTGTTGATATTAGCCGTTTTCACGACGGGCTTTGCGGTGAATGCACCTAATTTGATGGTTGACCAAGTCTGCACCTAATCTCTTTTACAGCAAATATCCTTATTTTATGAATTTATTTTAGTGTTTTAATCGATGATGCTCTGATAATATGACAAAGTAGGCATATAGGCAATAAGTGCAACCCTAGCTGATAGCTACTAAGAGACACACTGAACCTAATTTGACCAAGCCCAAATCTGCACCTAATCTGCACCAGATGTGCACCAAATGTGTACCAGATGGCCGTCGTGAAAACGGCTATTGAAGACAATGCAGCGTCGCCACTTCGCACATCATATGCGCGCCGCTCGACAAGTGACCCTTATAGATACGTTTTACATTGTGAGCTCGCATTGTAGAGGCAGCATTACACTTTTCAGTTGATATGGTTGAGCAATGAGTATTTTGTATGAACTTCTCTTGCTAGTTCCTATTCAGGGGCGTAGGATCCTATACAGTGGGGGGGGGGGCTTCAGCCCCCCCAACCTGCTGGTCAGCCCCCCCCCCAACTTGCCAGGCAGCCCCCCCAACATTATAAAATATTTACAAATTAAAGAAAGCTCAACTTGGCAAAGTTACAATTTTGGGTAGTAGTAAAGCAGGCGTCACACTTCTTTTTGCGACCAAGGAGATGCGCTGTAGGTTAGGCTGTAGGGTGTAGGTTTTAGGTTTTAGGTGGTAGATTTTAGGTTGTAAGTTCCTGGTTGCATGTTTTTGGTTGTAGGTTGTAGGTGAGTTTAGGTCAGGTTTGGTTAGGTTTGGTTTGGCTTGGGCCTTGGTCCGATTAGAAAGCATCTCTGGAGTCTCGGTAAAGCGCCTCTCTGCTTTACGACTAACTACCCAATTTTGGCCTTAAAACTAACTGGGGGCTTTGAAAATGTGCATTACAATGGAGGGAGTAAATTTAATTTATAAAATGACTTTCGAGTCATTAGAAAGAACATACTAGCATAGCAAAACAAAAACCAGGAGGGTACACATAAAAATCAACTGGGTTATTTCACCTCCCGAACGTTGTCACACCGTTTTTGTAACAAGACTATAAATAGTAAAATAGAGGTGAAATCAAGGCCGGTGAAATATCGTCAGCTGATTGTTTATGATTATGTCAAATCTTTAAAATGATAACGTCATAATGAATAAAAATAAACTGGCATTATCTTAAAAGGATTTGGTGAAAGAAATTTGCACATTCAGTAACTTTTACATGTTTTTTTCATCTTTTTTTTCTAAGATATCTCTTATGTCTCGCCTTCAGAAGAAGGCCAAATCCTTTTTACGGAATTTGACGCCATCGCAGGCATAATCAGCTGACGATACAGCACACAACCTTTGGATGTTAGTGCGTGCCTTCGGCATCCGGATAATCAGGGAAAATTATCCGGCATCAGCGATAATTATCGGGGATTACGTTCGGTATCACGATAATGAGACATGTTGAAGATAGGCACCCACCAATAATTTTCCGGCCGAGAATATCCAAACGATATTTTCCGGATACCGAACGCACGCTAAAGCGGCGCAGAAAGCAGAAAACACAACAAAACAAAGGCGCGACACTCAACAGCTTCGTTTCGTTTGTTTAGGGGTGGGTGTAAGGCCATGTGGGTGGAACTCGGACGGTAGGACGAACGATGAGGACAATTGTTCAGGGACGTACCCAAGATGGACAGGGTGCCCCCCCCCCCCTCGGGGTTTTCAGGAGGCCCCCGTGGGCCGAAGGCCACGGGGCCAAAGTCACGTCGGAGGCGAAAGAAATTCAAGGGAATCCCAAAAACCACGTCAGGATATTCAGGGCCTCTGACCAGCCTGACAGCTAGGGTCCTTCTTACTTCCTGGGGCCTCCTGTGAATAACTGCTAGTGTCTGTGTCTGACCGCTAGGGCCCCTCTGACTCCTCAGTAGAGAGGAGGCCCTCTGTAAGAGGAGAGGAGGCCCCTCTGTAGAGAGGAGGCCCCTCTGTAGAGAGGAGGCCCCTCTGTAGAGAGGAGGCCCCTTTAGAGAGGAGGCCCTCTGTAGAAAGGAGGCCCCCTGTAGAGAAGAGGCCATCTGTAGAAAGAAGGCCCTGTGTAGTTAGAGAGGAGGCCCTCTGTAGAAAGGAGACCGCCTGAAAGCAGAAGGCCCTCTGAAGAGAGGAGGCCCGCTGTAGAGGGGAGGCCCTCTGAAGAGAGGATGTAGAGAGGTATGTAGAGAGGACTCCCTCAGTAGAGAGGAGGCCGGAGGCTCTTTGCAGAGATGAGGTCCTCTGTAGAGAGGAGGTCCTCTGAAGAAAGGGTGCCCTCTGAAAGAGATAGACCCTCAGTAGAAAGGAAGTCCTCTGTAGAGAGGAGGCCTTCTGTAGTTGATAGGCCCTGTGAAAAGAGGAGGCCCACAGTAGAGAGGTGGTCCTCTCTAGAGAGGAGGCCCCTCTGTGTTTTGATTTTTTTGCAAATTTGTGTACCTACAGGTCAATACGAGATCGTGACTGTAATTACACCAACCAACCAGACTTGTAAACGACTCAAAATTTTTTTGAGTCGATTCTTTGTTTGAGTCTGGAAATTTGAATCGATTCATCAAACGACTCATGATGTTAAATTTAATTGATTCGAATCAACTCATGACTCATCAAGTTCCTCGATAAAATGATTCGAATCAACTCATGACTCGAGCAACTAGCCAACGGAATGATTCGAATCAACTCATGACTCACATTTTGATGAATCGATTCAAATCAACTCATGACTCACACGACATTTTTAATGAACTTATGTCATTCAACCCATGACTCACTATAGGCATTTGTTGATTATTTGACTCAAAGCTATGATAAAATGAATATGCCGCATACCACAATTTTATTAAGCAGCATAGTAGCCTTGACCAAAGATTCAAGCAGCTACCTAGTAGGACTAGGTACATAGGTACCTACCTTACACCTACCTATCTTCAACACTCAACAGTCAACAGTGCAATATCAGATAAATTTGTAAGTAACTCTGAGAGACAATTATAATATAAGTGAGGACTAAGGAGTAACATAGTAACCTATCTCTTATTATTACCTAGAAAGTCTTTTTGAAAATTCAAAAGCACAAGTTCCGAGAGGCATTCATGTTTTTTTAATCAAACTTTTTCTACATGATAATGAAACAAATGTTACTACTTCTTACTTATCACATAAAATTATTCAAACAGTACAACCTCAAAAATAGGATTAATCCCACCTGTGACACATTCAGCATCAGCAGGGACTCCATGGGCCACGAGGAGCAAACGAGGAGGCCATGACCTTGCATGGGTGGCTCAGGCCTCAGAATTAGATCTTGAGTTGAGACTCATTGAAAGTAGTTAAGGTAGGGGAGAGTGGGGCAAAGCGGCCACCCTAACGCTTCTCACGATGCCAACGCTTGATTTTTAAACTTGGAAAGATTCTTTCTATACCAATGTGATCCCTATTAAGTTGCCTTTTATTTTAACTGCGTTTTATTTCCAAAGGCGTTCACATATGAAAGATATTGACAAAACTTTAAACCTATGCATATTGGCCACTTTGCCCCATACCCTGGGGCAAAGCGGCCACCGGCGTCTTCTCAAGTCCCGATATGAGAAACAAAATAGTTGCCTCGTGTACGATTAGGGTATTTGATGATGACAAAGTCAAGCGAGGATGGATGTTTACTTTATCATCTTCCACCTGTAGATAAACAAAGAAAGGATTTTCATGAAAATAAACATTTAATTGCATTATTTGGTAACTCATGCAAATGAAAAGTGGCCAAGATGAATGCATGACGAAACATTTGAATATAAATAATGTTTTTTATCCAGATGGAAGGAACTTATAGCCAATTGGGGGGTGGCCACTTTGCCCCGGCCACTTTGCCCCGCGCATACCGTCCGAGACAAAAATATTCCAGCTTAGCTATAAGTGGGGTAAAAAACATTAAAATTGGTAGAATACATGTACGATAACCATGCAATGCATGGACAAGAACGCTTATAAAAATTCCAAACGGTTATGGAATAACATAACATTTAAAAATTGTAAACATAGTTGGTAACCTGGCAAGAAATGTTTTTCCGTGTTTCACAGAACAATGGTGATGGGCCTGAAACCCCGGTCTGGCTCATTCGAACGACCGTGAAAAGAAGTATAATTGGAAACCATAAATTGGAACTGACGCCAGCTATGAAGGGCTAAAACGATGGGTGGCCGCTTTGCCCCGGGTGGCCGCTTTGCCCCACTCTCCCCTATCGGTAAAGCTGGCGTCACCGTCGCCTTCCCGCCAAGGTAGGCCATAATGACCAAGGTCACGTATGTCAAACTAGTGGCAGCTTCAGATCGCAGTTACCGTGCGATCGTACTAACTTACTGCAAATTTGTGCTAACCTGCTGCAGTGGAAAACAAGTAAGTATTATGTCCGTGAAGTTAGCGTCAGCAACAACAACGAATACAGCGTCGGATTCAGAACCGCTCAAAAAAACTCATATTCGGTAAATTGGGGGACGGGGAGCAAGAATATGACCTTTATTTGGCCCTAGCTTTTACCCCTTACCCCTTAATCGGCCCTTAAAGGAAGGGGCGCGTCAAAAGTGCCTCAAGGGTTCGTCTGATCGCCAAAATAAGGGTCGCAATCGATTCCCCGGGTTAATATCTAGCCGCAGCCTTGGGTTCCAGATGTGTGCAACTTACCCCTTACCCCTTAATCGGCCCTTAAAGGAAGGGGCGCGTCAAAAGTGCCTTAAGGGTTCGTCTGATCGCCAAAATAAGGGTCGCAATCGATTCTTCGGGTCAATATCTAGCCGCAGCCTCGGGTTCCAGATGTGTGCAACTTACCCCTTACCCCTTAATCGGCCATTAAAGGAAGGGGCGCGTCAAAAGTGCCTCAAGGGTTCGTCTGATCGCAAAAATAAGGGTCGCAATCGATTCCTCGGGTCAATATCTAGCCGCAGCCTCGGGTTCCAGATGTGTGCAACTTACCCCTTACCCCTTAATCGGCCCTTAAAGGAAGGGGCGCGTCAAAAGGGCCTCACGGGTTCGTCTGATCGTATAAATAAGGGTCGCAATCGATTCCTTGGGTTAATATCTAGCCGCAGCCTCGGGTTCCAGATGTGAGCAACTTACCCCTTACCCCTTAATGGGCCCTTAAAGGAAGGGGCGCGTCAAAAGTGCCTCAAGGGTTCCTCTGATCGCAAAAATAAGGGTCGCAATCGATTCCTCGGGTCAATATCTAGCCGCAGCGACGGGTTCCAGATGTGTGCAACTTACCCCTAACCCCTTGAGGCACTTTTGACGCGCCCCTTCCTTTAAGGGCCGATTAAGGGGTAAGGGGTAAGTTGCACACATCTGGAACCCGAGGCTGCGGCTAGATATTGACCCAAAGAATGATTGCGACCCTTATTTTGGCGATCAGACGAACCCTTGAGGCACTTTTGACGCGCGCCTTCCTTTAAGGGCCGATTAAGGGGTAAGGGATAAAAGCTAGGGCCAAATAAAGGTCATATTCTTGCTCCCCGTCCCCCAATTGACCGAATATGAGTTTTTTGAGCGATTCTGAATCCGACGCTGTATTCGTTGTTGTTGCTGACGCTAACTTCACGGACATAATACTTACTTGTTTTCCACTGCAGCAGGTTAGCACAAATTTGCAGTAAGTTAGTACGATCGCACGGTAACTGCGATCTGAAGCTGTCACTAGTTTGACATACGTGACCTTGGTCATTACGGCCTACCTTGGCGGGAAGGCGACGGTGACGCCAGCTTTACCGACCTAGGTGAGTTTATTTATATTATAGCATAGCCTATAGGTAGTTTATAGGCTATAGGTAGTTTGGGCGTATTTGACTCTATAGACGCCCAAATTCTTATGCTGTTGATTGATTATTGGGACCAAATTGGGACTGGGAGAAGGGGAGGCAGCCGCAGGTGTCAATTCTGACTTCTGACAGTGACATGTAAAATGTAGGTACCTAGGTAGTGTAGCAGCCAGCAGGCACTTGGCTTGGTAAGACTAAGTACCTACCAACTGCCAAATGCTTTTGGCTCATTAGGCGCCTGTGCCTGAGCCTCTGAGGCTCTTGTAAGTCTGGAATATGGAGTTAAGTGATGGCTAAAGCTGAGGGAGTGATCTAGCATTGATTATTAGGGTGTTGATGGTGACTTGTAAACGACTCAAATTTTTTTTAGTCGATTCTTTGTTTGAGTCGGAAATTTTGAATCGATTCATCAAATGACTCATGATGCTAAATTTAATCGATTCGAATCAACTCATGACTCATCAAGTTCCTCGATGAAGTGATTCGAATCAACTCACGACTCATCGAAAAATGGTTTGATTCTGAGTCGATTCACGAATCAACTCAGAGTCGTTTACAAGTCTGCAACCAACCGTGTCAAATTGAATCGGAATTCATATGTGTACTATGGAGTGTGAAGGAACGCCGGCTTGTACTACCATACTAAAAGAGTTGTAAAATTTGTGATTTGGAGCAGTGTTTTGACAAATGCTTTTGCAAATTTTCTCGGCGCTCCGCGCCTCCGATTCATACACCAATCAATAAGAAAGGTCGTGACTGTAATAACACCAACCGTGTCAAATTGAATCAAAATTCCCTAAGTGCATAGTCGACTACAGAATGATGTTCCACTCCTCAGAAGCTATCAGTTGACTGGAGCGCTAGTTGTGCCGTTTATCACGCAATTAAGCGCCTGTCGATTGTGAGCATTAGGACAAAGTTATAATTCGTAAACTCAGCCCGTGTGATGCGGCACAGCCTACCACTTCAGGCGAATATTTGCCTGTGAAAAGTGGAACATCATTCTTAAAAAAAAACGTTTTTTTTTGCAAATTTTCGCAGCGCTTCGCGCCGTCGGTTCGAGGTCAATAAGAGAGATCGCTACTGTATGCTACTAATGCATTAGGCTAAAAGTGCGGTAACAATATCAACTTCTATGTTTTTAAGTCGGTCGATACGCCCCCCCCCCCCAAGTAAGAAATCCGTGGCGACGCACTTGCATAGGTGGATTTAACTAAAACCAATGAGCCGAGTGACTTATAACGATAAAGCTTCATCTTATAGAAACGACGAAGACGAAATGCCTTTTGATCTCGACATACTCGCTCCCCTCCCCCGGTCGTCAGAATTCATCCATCAGACCAGTCATGTCGGCCGACCTGTACCCCCCCCCCCCCCACAAAAGCGTTCGCCTAGATCCTCCCTTGCCCTCTGTAGAGAGGAGGCGCCCTGTAGAGAGGAAGCCCCCCCGGATCCTCCGCCCCCCCCCCTTGGGCCAAATCCTAGGTACGTGCCTGCAATTGTTTTGTGCATTTTGGGAGTATTCGTGTGGCTACACGACCTACAACTTTAAAAACAAAACTATGCTTCCAATGATATGCAGAATGCGGGGGTTTTGCGAAATACTACAACAGAAATTGTTCTGTGACTGTCCTGTTTTACCAATCACGATCCGCCTACTTTGTCGATACCGCTATCGTGGCCCTAGAAGTAGTCGAGGAGGTCTCTGAAACAGCCAAAAGGGAGCCATTAAACAGTCTACAATCTTTACACAAAAACTTGATCCTTCCGAAATGAAGTGGGTGATTGGTGAAAAATGAGTACCTAGATTTTAGTTTAGGAAATTGCAGGGGTACCTCCAAGGAAACCCTAAAACAGTTTGCCAAACTAGGGGATAGGAATCTAAACACTGAATCAATCAAGAAATTGAATCTCTCATCAGCCCTAAAGAAGAGCATACATATACCGTTTTAGTGGCATCACTTTGCATTTGAAAAGCATAAATGTGGTTGCAAAACGTTGAGCCGGAATATAAATACCTACGCCTTATTTCATAAGCCTGAACTTGGATCCAGGGGGAGAGAATAGGTCATAACACTCAAGTCATAGACCCGCTTTTCACCACCATGGTCCACGCTCCCTCCCCCCCGGTCAACACCTTTTCCACTGCTGGTTTCCCCCCCCCCCCCGCTCAGCACCTTTCGTCGCCACCCCACCGGCGCGGCGTCCGGGGTTCAGCCCCCCCCCCCCCAACCTATTTTGCGATCCTACACCCCTGTTCCTATTGTTGCTAGTCAAACTCACATTAAAGCTAAGACTTCAACTCACTAAACCCATCGCCTGGAAC
This sequence comes from Amphibalanus amphitrite, assembly GCF_019059575.1. Lineage (NCBI taxonomy): Eukaryota > Metazoa > Arthropoda > Thecostraca > Balanomorpha > Balanidae > Amphibalanus > Amphibalanus amphitrite. The sequence continues at coordinate 119,491 of NW_024883057.1, read as the reverse complement.
CTAGGAATGGAATACAATGAAATGGGAAGGTCGTGGGGTGATGCCTGTTTCGTATGCATGCAAATGACCCACATTTCAACGTGGCGGCCAGCTACATTGCACTTCTATGCCATACATTTATAACGAGGCTGAGGGGAGCGATGCATGCCTCCAGGCAGCTCATGAAAATGACCAGCGACCAGAGACGTTCAGCTTCGAAACAGTTGCAAAGTCACAAAACTTTATCGTCTTGGCTTTGTGGGGTCATCTTTGTGATGTTCCGCCGAGTGGAGGGACTTTCTGAGAAACTGAGAGCTCCGCGGCGTCCGGTGTCTCTTCATGACCGGGCTACAAACCGACCATCGTGCTGCGGTGACCGCTGGCCGGGGTCGTCACCGCCCATCAGCGCCGATCGCCGCCCGCGTCCGGCGACTGACCATCGCTCGTCGAACCGTCCAACTGGGCCACTGGCCGGCCCGCCCCGGCCATCAGCCTCCGAACAGACGGCGCCCCTCGCCGTCCGGCCCGGCCGCATCCAGCCACATTCCCGGCCCGCCTCGGGCGATTCGTCGCCAGTGCCCCACGGGCGTCGAGTAGCTTCATCGGCGTCGACGAGCGTCGTAAACGTCGACGAGCGAGGCGCGTCGTCTCCGGCTGACGGGCGCTCAATCATGCGTCCGCCGGCGGGCCGACCGGAGCCGCCGCCGCCGTTTGATGGCCGCGACAAACAGCTGGGCGCCGAGTTTCCGCGACAAATATGAGTGCAATTTGCCGTAAATCGGCTGGTTACGGCCGCGGCCCGGCCGGCGACGACGCCGGCGTCTGGGGCGGCTCGTCGGCAGCGATTTAGCGACGGCACTAAATCAGAGCCGATGTGTTGATGCGGATAGGCGAGTCCACCGGCACGGCGCCGCTGCTGCTCGACGGACGTCGCAGACGACAAGGAGAGGACTGAGGCGGTCCCGCCGGTGGGTGGTCGCCTCCCCCCTTCGACTGAACGAGTCTGGGCGTCAGAGGCTGGTAGGCTTGTTTTAGCGAGCTAATAGACGGCCAATCGGTCGACAGCTCCACCGTAGACTCCCCCCCCCCGCCACCACCACCACCACCACCACGAAAAAGCATGTAAGCAATTTCATAAATTTGATTTTGAATTACCTGCAAAAAGTATGTACTATGTGTAAACTGCTTACCAATGAACAACTGCATTGTGTTACAACTGTATCAGTTAAATGTAAAAAATGTAAGAAAAGTTCATCATTTTATTGCAGCATTTTATTGGTAATTACCCAGAAGCTACACGATGAAAATTAACTGCATCCCTAATATTGTTGCAATTTATAAAAAAGGCCGTTTTCACACATGGATGCCTAATAGACAATGCGGTTTCTTTCCTTTTCAGATACAATGTTATAGTGCAATGCACATCAATATGTAAAGATGGGAATTGGGAAATCTGAAGAATTCTTCAAATTCGAATTATTTGCTTGCTACCGAAGAGCCGAACGATGCCTTTTCAATTCGTCAATGTATTTATCCAAATAAGTCATTTACACATTTTTGGATATTCCAAAAGGTCCTAATGCAGAACATTGCAACGGGCCACACTACTATCAGCGATAGTGAGGGCTGAAAAGGGCAATTAATCGCTGCTGGACTGTTCTTTTCTGTTCGTGCATCACCAGAGACGCAATGTAAAAAAAAAATACCCAGGGCCCAAGTGAGATGTTGCGCCATGGTTCTTGTGGCCGACAATGTCAGCAACTAGCACATGTTCGCGACATCGGCGATCTATCCAAGAAAATCACTTAACATTATTGTCATATCGAAAGTGGCGTCTTGACATAGCTACATTTCATTACTTAAAACGTTCTTAGATTCACCCCTGGCTATTCTCAGGAAAGCAATCACGGAAATTGTTCTATATAACATGCCTTATATGAAGGCAGCGGCTTGGTCTTGAGAAAGCCACCGGACTGACCGACCCCTATACATAGAAGCTTCGCGGACACTGACGTCACTTATTAAATGCTGAAGAGACTAGGCTGCCTTTCTCGCCCTCTCGGTTGATGTCTGAGCGACAGGGCAGTCAACAGCAGTGTCAATATTTGTCTTATGGTGCCATAATTCTGTTCGTTGTAAATATCCGCATATCGCTTCAGCTGCTGATCAAGACAGCACCGAGTGGATTGAGTGAAGAAATGATGCAACTTCCCTTTTCATGAAAAGATGTTTCGTAACTATTATTCTCGAAGACTACGTCTTTTTTCTTTTCTAATCTGTGCAGCTTATTGCTATTCTGAAGCTGCAAAACATTCCCCCGAGTAGCTTTTTCTTCATAAGTCTTACCAATCGGCTATTTTAATTCGTAATATAGTTGGCATGGACCAATGGCCATGCAATCTTCATGACAATCTTCATGGCATAAATCCTATATATCTTATCCTATCCTATCTATCCTATCCTATCCTATATATTTTTTTTAAGGAATGTTATGTAAATTAGATGTATTCAATAAAATAAAATGTAAAACGTTTTCCTTAGCATATTCCTTATGCTTAGGAAATAAGCACCTAACTTTAAATACTTAGGGCTGCTTCTCTCATACTTATATCAGCCTTTTCTGGAGGCTCATACTACGTTTACGTTTGTGAATGAATGTGGGATTCATTTTCAATGAGCAACGAAGTGTATCTTGTCATGCGTTAGTTTTGGTCCGTTAGTCGTGACAGTTTTCCGTTCACACGAAAATTCATCTCGGTGGTCAGCTTGAGTGTTCAACGTTTACCCCCTAGCAATTTGTGCACTTACGATGCGAGCGAGCATGTCAAAAGACATCTGTTGCAGCCACTCCTGAGAGTCCTGAGCATTAATCATGTTCTTTATCATATTTTATTCTACTAATTCTTTTTTAATTTCGTTTTATTTACTTTCATTTTGCTTATTCATAGACCTCTGTATACGGTGCACATACGCCTATGATCAGGTCGATTCCTTTCATTTCACAGAAACAGGCAATCCAAATGTGAAAATCCTGACTGCTACCTTATCGTTGCCGACAGTCACACAATAATCCTTGGAGTGATGCAATAAGACACAATCTTCACCAGCACACAGCAGTTGGCATTTGGCATGTGGTATTCGGTAGCAGCTGGGACATTTTATTTGTCTGTGATTCTATTTATATAAGACCTTCTGTTCTACCCCAATATGCAGATCGTAGATGTGTCCAACGACCCCCTGCCAAGTGTCTAAAAGCCGGGGACGCCTCGTAACTTTCCGCGCCATTTCTAGCCATGCAAACTCTGTTTCGCTGTTGAGCTAGCACTCGGAACAACAGCGGCGGGCCGGTTAATGAAGTCATTATGGCCGGCGAGTTCTGGTAGTGTTGCGGCCGCTGCCGTTTAGACCCGCTTTGCACGCCACAGTCGGCACGCAAGCCACGTGGGATTATGGCAGCAGATTATAGGCATTTTGTTGCGTTCAGTGCTTAGAGCGGCTACTTGGGCGGAAATAAATCACATCTCCGGTTTTGATTAACAAGTTGTCTGGCGGCTGCATTTAGGCCAGTGCGTCACGCTCTGGCCGCTCCTAGTTTGGCGCGTGTAATGGAGCCGGGGCCACGGGAAGTGCCGGCGGCGCCGGGCGCCTGGCACCGATGGGCCATCGCGGGCCAAAGTTGCCCCCTCGCGCTCGAGTTGGGCGGTAAGAGGTCGCTAATGGAGGTGGCTGACGACCGGGGAACAGGAAGCACTGTCTTCGACCTCAGTATGGCTGCACGCGCCCCATCGCCACCTTCAGTCGATGCACCACAACAAAGGGTGACAGGTGTGAGCGAGAGAGACGCCGCTCTCAGTCGGATTTGTGTTATTGCAGCAATCACTTCAGTTTATCATTGTCTTTATTCTTGTTTGAAAGCAAAAATGTAACATCTCGTCCAAACATAGCTCACCCATCAGAGAAACATATTTGCAAGTAACGCAACAACAACACGCTTACTCAAGGCCTAACTTCATCACCCGGTCCAGGTGTTTGGAATCTCTCTACACCTCCCAACCAGTCGCCCATCAGAGTAGTAATGTTATGGTGTTTCCTTTCCTCTCCATCGGCCACCTCTCAGCCGCGCCGCCCCACTCCGCCGCCCCCCCCCCCCCCTCTGACGGAACAGTCGGCGGAGACCGGCGACAAAAGGGCTCTCAGACTGTTTGTTGGCCGCCAGGCACCGTGAAATATGTAACAATTCGTCGGCGGCGGCGGCTGCGCGTCGGCTTCGACGCGCGACCGCGGCCGGCCGAGCTGAGTGCCGCCGCCGGCGCAAAAAAAAGGAGGTGGGAGAGGACGGAGGGGCCGGCAGAATGTGGGGGAAACGTTCCCCGGGAGAGACCGCGGGAGAGACGGCCGCGCCACGTTCCTCGGGAGAGCCCGCGGCCCGGGAGAGACGGCCGCGCCGGCAGCAGTAACGACACACGGCTCCCGACCGACCGGGCGGCGGCGGAGAACGGTGGAGGCGGCGTATTAGAACCGATACGAATCGCACCGGCGGGATATTTGTCAAGGAGACGTGACCGACTAGGCCTGACAAATGTCTGGCGAGAGCTGGTCCGCAGCCCGGCCGTGACAATATGCATTTCACAAGTGTGTCACAACTTAAGCCGAACGATATGTCGGGTATGTGCAGGCATCCAAAACTTGGACATTGTGCGAATGCTTCGCGCCTCTATTTCTATGCTACTTGCTTGCCCTCGTTAAAGACAAGATGCCACGTATTTGCAGTTGGGTGACAGGTTTCATTTCTCAAACTACTTTCGTTTTGTCGCTCATTCGGCACCTTTCACTCGTTAATCGGCGTTCTCTGTAGTTCTGATTTCACGCAGGTCGTTTTCCAATCAGCGCCAATCGTTTCGTCACAGGGCGCGGCGGCCGGCGGCGGCAGACGGGGACGGGACGCCATGGTGGCACCGTTCAGTCAGCGCTGACAGTCAGCTCCCACGTCAGATGATGACACACCGCCGACCGGGCTGCACAGTCTGTATGACAAATCGCGCCGGCCGACAGACCGGCCGATCGGCCGATACGCCATATTAGCTGAGCGGTGCCAATGTTTTGTCACTCGGCGGCGCGCTGCCGGTTGCAGCGCCCATTGTCTCTGCCGGCGGCGCTGCTTTGATCTCAGATCGAGACGTTTAGGCGCGCTGGAATAATGCATGAGCGCGGGTTTCCTGGCGGCTGCTCGCATGTGCCGCTCCTATCGGCGGCTCGAGGAGCGGGCCATACATAGGCCGCGCTCCGCTGAGAGGCGGCTATCGGCTGTCGGACGGACGGATGGCGGCGGCGGGGGCAAAGGACCGACTCCACCGGCCGCCTGTCATATATAGAGACACACCGTCACTGGAGACATGAACCGTGATTGCTGGCATTAGCCTATTCTGGATGGAAAGTCTGGTGTGCGGATGAGTTTACTTCAAGCAAGTGGATGCTAGAATGGGCTCAAAATGCAATCTGGACTCGATCTAGCATTATAGAATCTTCGGACTGTTGAGTGCTTTTACTGTATTGAGCACTTGCTAATAATGTTTTCAGCTTCCATCTACGGATTATCTAGGCACACCGATAAACGACACCATAGTGAACTTTTATTATTCGGCATAAAAAGGCGAAGAAGGCGGCGCGGATGGCTTTTATATCAACGTGGCCCACACTGGAAGCTTACCGGCTACGAAATCGAGATCCAACATTTTTCTAATGCGGTTTAAATTGACTTTGGTGTTTGTCGTGGTCCCTCCCTTAGATTAATTAAAGCACCAACAAGGTGACCAGCTCAGCAATATTCAGTTCATACATTGAATCACTTTAATTTGCAGTAAGGCGCTACCATAATTGATCGTGCATTTCGGAACAGAGGCAGCAGCAGCGACTCTGGTCTCTGACCGTCTTATCCCAGCCCAGTGTGACCGCGGGGAGCTGGTACCCCGCGGCAGTGTATTGCCCCCCTCCCCCCCCCCCCCGGAGGAGGGGGGGGGGGGGGCGCCGTGCCGTGTCCCGTGTGTCGTGTCAGTGCGGCTGACACGTCCCACGGCCGGCGGCGACACCGACTTCCACTGCATTAGGCCGGCGGGCGAGCGGCGCCCACCTAACTAGCCTGTCAGCGACACGGCACAGGGGGCGAGTTATGTGCCGGCTGGCCGCGCCGCGGGCCTCGCCAGTAGCGCGACAACTGACCCCCCTGTCCCGTCCCTCCCCCGGACCGCTGCAGGCGACAGCTGAGCTGTGCCGCAGCCCAGGGGACAGAATTGAGCCCGCCACCGCCGCCACCGCCCCGCAGCGCCGGACGGGGATCGCTAGTGGTGATTGGTATTGTAAAATGGGCAACTGGATCATAAATGGCACGGGCTTTCATCACATTACGACGTTGAAAGACCAAATGGGAAAGAGATAGCACTATGGGCTTCAAACATGTCTTAATCAAATTGCCTATACTTCTAATCTAATGCTTCTTGCATGATGCGTTTCTTCTAAAATCGATAGAACAATAGAAACGTATAGGCACACAATAAAACAAGCATTTGTACGCAATGTCATTTCAACTACATTCATTAGGGAATATGCGTTTCTAAATTGCAATATTTACAGCAGCATACAGAATGACTGTTATGGGTTCTTAAAAATGAGGATTTTCATAATTATTATGAAGGCGTCAATAAATTTTGATGTGGTTTCAAGCAATAAGAATGGTCAAGCAATCTGCCGTGTCACTTATCTTGTTCCTTAGCTACCCTTCCAGTTTCATGCACTGGGAATTCAACAGATGTGTTTAGAGAAAGTATGGTGCAGAAGGCAACAATAACTATGACCCTTATACCAATTCACTCACTTTATGGTATCTTACATGCAAACTCAGTCCCTTGTAATATGACAAAATTGTGTGCATTTAGTTCCGCAGGGGTACTGCCTCAGCAGCCGGCACGACTTATTGCGCCGGTCCGTCGCACCTCACCTCTCTGCAGCGGCGAATATCTGGGCCGGACTCTCCGGACTCCGCGTGGGGCGGCGACCACACGCGCGGCCATAAGTTTTCAATGTAATCACTCCTGAGATATAACCCAACCCACCAATCTGGCGGCCATAGGCGTACGATTTACTAATCATCATACAATTGCCGGCGGACCGGACACTTAGCCGGTGCAGGCTCGTTAGGCGCGCGGACCAGGTGTTCGGCGACGGGTTTATACCGTGTACCGGGCCGAGAGCACTCTCCGAGGGCACTCTCCGGCCGTATGGACGCTGGGTGGGCGGCTCCGGCCGGACGGACCGCGGGCCAGACGAGAGGGGTTAATCAGGTGGGTGAGTGATGTGGGTTTTACCGAAAGTGAGACATTAAGCAAAGGCACGGCTTATGACAGCATTTGGCAAGACTGTCACAGTCGTAGGAGAAAAAAGGAAAGTGTACCTATTATTACGCCCAACGATATAAGAGCGTTCCACGTTGTTCCAGTCTCTGAAGAGAATGTCACATTTTCTGTCTCAGAAAGATTATGCCACCTGTGCTGTTTGGTCTGGTGCAAGAGGTGTCACCGGACTGCTGACCATAGACGGTTGGGCGTCGGCCGGTTTACTGGCAATCGCGGCCCCGCCCAGGCCGACACTCTAACCTGACCCACCCTGTCCGCCACCCTGACCCGACCCCACCCACAGCCGGTCACGACTGCTGGCGCCGCGGCACTGCTGGCGCGGCCGAGACGATTGCGCCGCGCCGAGATCGGCGCCATAGCCGTCGAGACGAGCGCGGCGCATCGACTGACGCCGACACCGCGTCGTTTTTGTGAGCGCTTTTTAGGCTCGGCCGGGCGCGATCGGCTGGTCGAGGTATTGGATAAGGCAGATATTAGATAGGGGTTTCATTAGTGTAGTGCCATGCGAGCCGGGCGGTAAAAAAGTCGCGCCGGTCTCGAGGAGAGCGACCGGTCGCGCCGAGCCGAGGCCAGCTGGTGACCGGGCCGGCCACCGACAGCTCAGAGAGCTGAGTGATGGCGGTACACCGCTCACAGAGCTTATCGGCAGGCTATAAAATGATCCACAGCTACCAAACGCTCTATGTAGTTTGGGAGGACAGAGATATAGAGGTCCCGTTTAAGAAGTCCAACCCCGCGATCGTCACCGCGAGACGCGCGACCACCTCCTTAAATTTTCGGTAACGCCCAATGAACTTTGCAATCTACTCTGCATTGCATTCGTTAGGTACTTGTTAGGCAAGGTTAGGCGCAGAACCAACTTTTCAGAAGTTCTATATTTGTTTGTGTTGCGAGCAGATATATGGTAATATATTCACTTGTGTTTCACGCCCACGCTTATTGAAACTTCGTAATAACTTCCACACAAAATCCTTCAGCTTATAGCGTTGTAAATCCCATGTGTACCCATTACCCATCCAACGCATCAGGCAGCTGAGAGCCGGGAGTCAGCCAATGGATGAAATGAAACGTTTAAATGTGTTCGTGTCATAGCATTTCCTATTCTTCGCTTATAAGCCGAGAGCGCCTTCTGCTAGTTATACTGCAGACACGGCGTGCAGAGTGGACTCTAATCCGATCATCTGTATGCTTGACATCTGCGATCAGCTCAGGATCTCTCCGAACACCCTGTCAGCTACCGGTGCCGCCGCCGCCGCCGAGCCGGTCCCCGGTCCACTCTCGGTCCTTCTCAATCGCAGAAACGGCCGCAAAAACCCGCGGAATGCACGGCGGCATGACGGCAGGCATGCGCCGCCTTTCTGTCCTGTCACCGCCTGCCATCTGGGCTTCAATCACGGCCGATCGGCGCGGCAGATACGGCGCACCGGCCGCGCCAGGAATGTGGCAGCACCCGGAGCTTCCAAATGTGCCGCCGCCGGCGACGGAGGCGCCGCGAGCCGCGCGGCCGGGTCGGAAGGGTTACTTACACAAGGAGGGAGTCGCTGGGGAGCGCAGACAAAATGGCCGGACGCACTGGGGGAGGGCAAGAACTTCACCAGCATAATGATTGAACGATTGTAATAGGATTTTATCCTGCATGTATAAGATAAATACTTTAAAACCCTCGCCCGCACATGCCATTTTCCCATCCTAGAACGCACATGGGGGGGGGGGGAGGGGTGGTTGCCACCCCCCCCGCGCCATTTCGTTCCTGTTGGAGATAGAGCTTAGCGGTAAGACCAAAAAGATTCTTTGGGAAGAGACAAATCCAATGATACCCAGTTTTACCTTCTCAGGTCAGTCATTGACCTTCCAGGTCAGGTCAAACTAAAAATGTTGCTGTTTTGGGTCACCGTTGGATATCAAGTGCGCTGCTTATCATATACCGATGACGATGCCGTTTTCTGGTGCCAAGCCAGCTAGAACCTCTTAGTCACACTACCCGACCAGGTTTTTGCTGCTGAGGTCATTCCAGGTCAAGTTAGGTCAAGGTCAATTATATGTGTTTGTATGTCTGTGTGTGTCTGTGTGTATACTGATGTGTGCACCGATTGTTTATGTGTCCATATTACATGAAATCATGATCTGAGAAGCTTTTACCCAAAATGCAGTCAAAAAAATTCACAAAAAAAATAAATTCCGCTTGCCTAAAACGCAATTATCTTAGATGACCTAGGTTGACCTTGACCTTGACCTTGACATCTGTACATCGTCGAACAACATGTTCCATGATAGGTGGGAGGTAAGACTGGCAAAAAAGGCCGAAATCAAGGTGTCAAAAGCTCACAAGGCCCATAGCCAACGCAAGATATTGAGAATTGGCCATTTGGGTCATGACATGACCTGAAATTCAAGGTCATATCTCCGAAACCAAAAACCACAGAAACCTGAAATTTTCAGTGAACATCAAGAAAGGATAAAGAAGCAGCTATACGAAAAATCAGCCTTCTAGCTCTAAAAATGTTGAGTGCAGAGCAGAAAGACTACCTGGGGGGGGCACCCCCCCCCCCATGTGCGGGCGAGGGTTAAAAACTGCTAATAATGAGCCGTTCAAATGAAGCTGTTTGAACCCTATCCAGAGCATCCCTAAACTCCTTACCTACTGGCTCCTATCCTAGAAAACAAACGACCTGCAAATGTGTCTCTTCGCAGCTTTTCCCACCATCACAAGACCTGAAGTATCCAGAGCGTGGAATCGGGACCGAACCCGAGGCAGAGGCTGGGGCGGGGACACGGTCGTATCTCTGGGACGCCCCGACTAGCGTCCAGCAGTGATTACAGCGGCCGAGCCGGCTGGGTCGCGTACCGAGCACGGCTGTCCCCTCCCGGAACCGCCGCCCTTCCCCAAATTACAGTGATCCGGCGCCGTTTGTATGATAATCCCTCTTCCGTGAGGCGCTCTTATTTACATCGCAGTTGTGTACTAAATCTCACCAGTCGCGCACAATAATACTCGTCTCGGACAACAAAGCACTCAATTATATTCACATTTGGATGATTATTAAGACAGAATTTATGTGGACAAGCTGTGAATTAAGCTCGGTCGCGCGTGGCGATTAAACTCTACCGGCGACATTCCCGGCGATATACCGCCCGGCGTCAGTGTCGCGCGGCGTCCGCAAAGCCATCTAGCGGCCGGATTCTCGGCCTTGTACGATTCATGTCGTAAATCATACCGCCCGTGGTGAGACGAGCGCGGCCCGCCGGCGTTGCATGTTTCCCAGTCTTCTCACCCAATAATTTGGCGGCCTAACGAGCGGCCTGGCCGGTCGGCGCTGCAGCTCAGCGGCAGACCACCCGGGAACGGCCGGCCCACGCCGCCCGGCCGGGTCATTAGGGCTCGGACGGCGGCGGCCGGACACCCGGCCAGAATGGGAACAATGCGCCGCGTGTGTGAACCGAGCTGCTCCCGAGGCGCCGCCGCAGCTGCCGCCGCTCCGCACCAGTAGCGGTAAAACGAGAGGACCAAGGAGAGGAGAGCAGAGGACCGGGATAGAGTGGGGTCGGGTGGCACGGAACCCTCGATGGAATGGGGCCTGAACGAGGAAACGAGGGAACGCAAACAGCTAAAGTGGACTAAGAGAGAGATATGAGTCGAACAGAACAAGAACAAAACAGAGTGTGGGATAAGGGCTACAAGCATACGAGCTGGGCCAGCGTGAGCACCAATTATTTGAATGTCCTGCAACGCCACGGCATCCTACGTAACACCAGTGGCTGGCGCAGCACGGGCCACAATCAGTCACCCTGTCACCCTATCCCCCTGTGTCAGAGCTCCGCAGAGCCACGGCACGCACGAGCCGCTCCATTAGCACATGAGACAACGACTGGTGGAACGCAGAGAGACTCTCAGGATGCGCCATCGGACGCACGGTATGCGACATGGTGCTTCACACGGGCTCTTGGTTGTGCCAGTGCCGAAGACGTGCAAGCTTGATTTGTTTCAAAACACTGAATGCGTATACACCGGGACAAGCCGTCAGGATAAACAGCAAGAGGATAAACAGGACAGGAGTCACTGCTGGCTTTCATACGAATTCCTTTCTGGTAGCTAAGTCGCTGGAACAGGGCGGAACGAGTAGACGCGACAAGTGGCGACCTGTCCGGTGCCCATCTGGGTTACGTGACGCCCCTGTGGGCTCCCGAACAGACGCTGCCCGGGAGGAGAGGGCTGTCACGATATGTCACGTGACTGGCCGCTGGCCGGAGCGAGCAGGGAGGGACGCACGCGACTGTTGTGATTGTGGTATTGTGGTCGGCCTGGGAAACGGTGCACCGGCTAATGTGTGATGACGCTGTGTGCGTTTTTGAGCAAATGGGATGTGCGGTTAGTCCAGGCTGAACGTGGAATTCATCAAAGAGTCCCGCAATGTTTGTAGAGGTGCTAATACGTGTTCACTCTTATTTTTCACAAAATGCATGAAATATTTAACATTTTGTCAGAAACTCTTTAAATTTTGTTTTGCTGCTTAATTTTGCTGCTTGCTGTTTAATGAATTTCTCGGAGGAAGTTTGAAATTGGAAAGAAACTTTTGAGAATCTATTCAAACTAAAGTTGGGTAGGTCTAGATTTGTAGGCTTTTATAAACATTAAACGTGTAGCTTTGCAAAAGCAAAAGCGTAATTTCATTTTAATAAATTGGCTTACAATAAGCCAACAAGGACATCAGGTTAGCTTCGTATGCTATCCATAATCCACATTAGCTATACCAGTACCTACATAAAATGTGAAAATAATGAGGTCGAGCAAAAACAATGCTCAAGCCTCAAGGCCCAAGGGCTAGGTTTACATCACCACTCAGCGTTAAATTATTTGAAAAATCGTCAGTGGCTTTAGAGTGACTGTCCAACAATAGGTATCAAGCATTGCCGAACCTCAGGAGCTCTGGCCCGCACATAGAGGGGTCAGTACAAGGTCACGTGGTCTCAGCCATCACCTCCCCGGCCGCCATCAGAGGCACCGCGGGACGTCCCCCTCCTGTCACGTGATCCTCTCCACCCCTTCCTCGCTGGGTTCCCTGTCCGCCCGGCCCACCCGTCCCGGTTGGATAACAACTTGAGTGAGAAATTGCACCTGGAAACATGAGCCGCGGCGCGGATTTTTGTCTCGCGCCGACCGCTGTTCACGGCTCCGGTGACAGGGCAAAAAGCCACCGCCCGGGCCGAGCTGCCTTTTTGGGAGGAGCCCTCTGGAAGGTCGAGCTGGGCCTAAAGAAGGACTGGTTGGTAAAAATTAGGAACCGGCGTCGCCTGCGGACGGAAAAGCATGTCCTGTGCAGTGTACATAGCACATATATACTTGGGCAATGTGTGGTCCCACTACCGTCTCAGTTTCAGAAAACCCTTAAATATATAAAAAAAGATCAAAGACAGAAGTCAGAAGCTGGACATAATTACACAAACTTATGGAAATTGATTATGTAAGAACTAAAAATTACATTCAATAAAATAATTGCTTATCAGGACTGCATGGTAAAGAATAATAAAATAAACCTTTGAAATAAAAGATAGAAAGAGAAAGGTCAGACAACTGGAACAAATGTAAGGTAGTACGTTAAAAGTTCATTTTTTTAATCAGTATTAAAACAACGTGTAACGTGTTTTGGAGCTATTTACCATCTATTCACCTGCATGCTACCTAAGCCAACAATAAAGAATGTCGTTTCGCTTTTATCACAATCCCGGTCATGATGCAACACCGGGCACCAGCTCCACCCACCCCGTCACCCTCTCTCAGCTCCCCGCTCTATCGCAATGAGCCAGTCCGGCAGCGGCCGCCAAGACTGGCCGGTCGGGGCGGCGGCAAGACCTCCTAACTGGATAGAGCGGCCGCTAAGCGTGTTAGCGGAGCGGATAATCAGGTTAGCGGAGCGGGCCCGGACAGGTCGAGTGTCGGCTGACCCGTCGATGGTGGCCCCCCCCCCCCTGAGAGGGGGGTGGTAACCACTCTGGGGAGCACGCCTCACTGGGCGCCGACAATACCGGCCGCCGCGTGTTTGATTGGGTTAGCAGGGGCGGCGCAAAGACAGTGCAGGTCTCTGGGAGACCTTCGATGAGTTCTGGAACCCTATCCAACACGATAGCGCTTCAAAGTCCCACATGAAGGAACAAGGAGGGAGATTTTCTCACAGCTGCGTTGGTCGGTGGCCTTTGTATTTTACCATCCTTCGACCAGTATTGAACAGTTCTGAATTAAAGAGTAACGTATTTAACATCTTCAGTATGGAACTGATGAGCAGACAGCACACCGATATGTCATACTTTGCGAGGTCAGTTCTATTGTGGTAATAGCGACCGTGTGACGGCGAAGTCATCAACAGTTAACTACACACCTGTTGATTAATGGTGGCTGTTCACTGTAAAAAAAATACTAGCTTCATGTTATCTTGGCAAATCTCACTAGCCCAGTAGCCCATTAGACGTGCTAAATTGACATAAACAAGCCTTGGGTTAGTGAGATTTTCCAGGATAACACGGAAGTTAGTAAATATAGTAAATAATACAGTAGTAGGTAAATATTTTTGTGTAGGCAAAAGTTCCGTGTTTAAAAGCTCTTTGCTAATATTCAAAAATGATGCCTATGCATTTTTAACCCGCGCCCTGATGGGGTCTGCCGAGCAACGCGGTCTGATGGGGGGGGGGGTCCATTTTGGCCCCCCTAAGATCTCGAGAACCACGCAACATAGCGACAAGCGGTAAACGGCGTTGGATAGCCCCAACGGGGAACTACCTTGTGACCCAATTTCATTGACCTCGGTCAAACCGATGACGTCACAGGTCAGGTCAAAGGTCGAATTTTCACCATTTACAGGCATTTCAAGAAATGCGTTGTAAATTCGAGTAAAATGCATTTCATTGAAAATCATCGATGGGGAAATGTTCTTCAAACACATATTTTGCTATTTGAGGTCACTTATACCAGGCCAGGTCACAGAGGTCAGGTCACTGGGGGGGGGGGGGGTCACAATATGAAAGTGTCGTGTGATACATGTTTTATGGTCCATTTTACATGACAAATGCGATAATGTGGGTCAGGCTAACTTTTGGGCCAGTTTAGGTCACGTTTTGGTCAAGGTCAGGTCAAGGTCAGGTCAAGGTCAGGTCAAGGTCAGGTCAAATTAGGTCAAATTTCAAAGTTGATATTTTTGCTTGAAATGGGTATCGATTCGATGCAGCTCGTCACGGGGAGTTCAATGGTGGCCTCCGTTTTGCGCTACGAGTTCTAGAATTGCTAAAAATTAAGTTAAAAAATTTGACGTCATCAATTTTTAACAGTTTTTCGCTATAACTTGGCCAAAAAGAGGTATCGATCTAAAATTTGGTATGTATATCGAAGAGGGCAGGGACCATCACATATATTCTGGTTTTTTCGAAATTCGAAAATTTTTGGAAATTTTTTAGTTTTTCTAAAAAATCATTTTTTTATTTTTGGGGTGAAAATCCCAAAATTTCGAAAATCCGAGATGGCAGTTTTGTAGCGCCGTCTTTTCTCTACACAACCACATAAAGAACTTTAAAATTGCTTGTTAACTGTAGAATTGGTGAGCGTTTCAAGATGTCATGTTTTTTGCTCATTTTTACTCGAACATGACCTCAGTTTGACCTCAATAACTCCTGACCTGAGGTGACCTGTGACTTGAAATTTTGTGTGAAGGTGTCAAGTTGATGCCCGGTAAGGTACCCAAAATTTGGCGCCGCACGCCATTTTTTCGCTATTTAAGAAAAACCACAGGGGGGGGGGGCAAAATGCCCCCCCCCCCATCAGGGCGCGGGTTAAAACAGGCATTGCATCGACATATATCCCTACGTAAGCAATGGTGTTTAGGCTTGAGCGGAATATAATTCATTACAAAGATGCAAAGATTTTATATAAACGGGCAACTTTGCGCACTGCGCAGCTTCTCAACTTGTCAAACGAGTATGCGGCTCTTGATGAGACTCAAAAGCGCAAAACGTAACGGGTAATCCTGTAGCTTTAAATGCTTCCCCAAGAAGTTATGGTATTCCTTCAACCATTTGACTTCACCTGTGTAGGGTCTGGATGATCGATATCTCCCAAAGATGGCCTAAACAATAGGCAATGATGCCAATGTCGAAAGGATTGGGAGATGAAACCCGACAGCCGATAGGTTACGTCAAACAAGAGAAATACGACATGGAGTTTTGCCACTGGAATGGACACCAAGCATGACATATCGCACAGACACACCTGGATAACGATAGTAGGTATTTAGATGTCATTTATGAAGAAATGTTACAAGATGGACGCTCAAATTTCAATGCATTTTATTTAGTTCTGTTGCGTACCTAACTCATTTAGCTTAATCTAGCTGCAAGAGTGCATGTGTTGCCAGTATTTTGATATTTGACTATCAATATTTTTCCCTTTTACTATCGCTCTGCCGAAATCATATAGGTAACAAAGGCTGGCTTTGTGACTGACCATTGTGTTGCCTCATGCCTGACGAATACAATCCCTGAACACGCGCCAGCCTTTTCCTCGGGAGCGAGACGGCGGATAAAATATGATATAAATACATGCAATCATAGATACTCCTCTATGATATACTTGAATTGAACCTCTAAACTTATTAGAACAAAATTATATACTGTACCGGATAAGAATCCTTGCCAATCTGATTTCGCATCCATTTTCCCACATCTATAAATGTGTGCCGGCGGACAAAATAGACATGAATTTCAATGACTGTGATGTTTAAGTTGAGGCAACAATGCTTAATAGTCATCACGCTGAGCATTATGAGGCAGGGGCTGCACGTGCACTGATGTTGTTCTGCACGTGAACTGTGCAAACTTAGCGATGGGCTGTTCATCAGCTCACAGCCTTGTGTGCCAAATGGGATATCGAAGCAGGAAATGCGGGTATAGGCTGCCAAAATAAAGGCGCCCGTTTTAAACTGGGATCCGCCTAATTGAATGGGAAGTTACTCAGCCGATAGGATGAGCTTCCGTGTGAATTCATGCAATATTTGCATGTTCTCTCTAATGCGATCAATACCGAAATACCTAAGAATAGAAGTGCTATTACCATGTTTCTATGCGCGTATATTTACTGAGGCACTTCAATGCAGCACTCAATCACACAAGCCAAAAGTTCAGTTGTCGTTTGTTGCTCAAATTGAAATAGCTCCGAGCAAGCCAGCTTTACCGAAATACGCACACCTGGCCCGCGCGCCAGTCGATCCATATTCAATCAGCAATAGTTGTGCATTCGGCCGGTCCTAACATGTCCGTCACGAGGACAGGCGAATCACGTGCCGGCCACACACGTCGTTGGCCCGCGGCGCCGCCCCTGCCGGCCACACCCACCGGACAGCGGCCGCCGACACACTGTGCGGCGCGCACGGTGTGTAATTTCTGGCCGTGTTAAGTGGTCGTCTCGCCGTGTCGACGGCTGCCGCCGGCCGGCACCGCTGCGGAGCTGGTTTGTCGGCCCGTTGCCGCCGGCGGTCCCGCCGACCACCCAGGCCGTGATCTCGGCCAGGGTTCCGGCGAGAGCTCGTTGGCAGAATGTGAGTCTTGTTAGCGTCAGCGGTACGCCCTCAGCGTGCTAACCGGCTGAGTCACGGAGTGGCGGGGCCGACAAACTGGCACCTGAGACACTTACGGAGATCACGGCGCGGTTCACAGATGAGGTGTCCGTGTGAAGGTAATCAGACACGTGCTTGAGAAAGCTAAAGTCGTATAATACAGTCGACATTAGCTAGATTTAGTGAAGAAAGCGCACCACAGGTCAGGTCATGATCTGTCACCTATCCATAACTTTTCCCATGACGCGCAACCGAGCCCATGTTTGCGCTTGGAGACAAATGCATGTCGTATCTGACAAGCATGGATCCTTGAGCGATTTTCGCTCCGGCCAGGCTGCTTGTCATGGGAATATCTAACTTCTAACGTCAGCACTAGCAGTACATACGAACAAGCACATATGCAGTGCCTTACACACACCAAAAATGTTTGTTGAAATTAGAGGCATGAAGAAACCACCACAGTGTCTAGTCGTGCCATAATAAATACAAGCCATCAATTATGCAGGCATTTAGTTAGTATTTGACCAAAAAAAAAACAAAAAAACAAACAAGACACTCTTATCTACACTACAGCTTGAAAACGTGACCGGTGACTGAAACATGATTTAGGCTTACGCTACTTCTGTGAATTGTATCACGATCCAGAAACCTTGATGGTCACGGTATGTTTGAGCTGTAGGACATAGCTTGGCCAATCAGTTGGTTGGACCGACTCTATGGACCACGGCAGCTGTGTATTGTGCCTGAATTTCAGCGCTCTCGCTTTCAACAAGCCACGGACGAGCGCACCAGCCCCGGGACACAGCTCTAACAATACCGACCCCGGGAGCGGTACTCTCGTCACCACCCTTCACCAGGCCCTCGGCGGTGCCCGGCCGATTGAGTCATCACCAATTCGTCGTTACCGGCACCGGGTGGCGGCACCGAGGTGGGCGGCTAACCAGCCAGTCCGATCACAATGCCGCCTCCTGATGACGGCTATCCGGAGCGGCATTCGCCGCTAATGGTGGACTCGGCCCGGCGCGATTGCCGGTCCGACCTGTAATGACCGGCCTGGCCGTAATAACACACATGCTGCGTGGCCGCGGATAAAGCGGGCAGCGCTCGGCCGGCGCCGGCCGCCGCTCACCCATGAGAGCGCGCGCCGAGTGCGACGAGCCCGCCGCGCCGCCCGCGCCGATTTCGGCGCCGTGGCGTGCGTCGGCACAATTACAGCGCGGCACGAGAGCCCGCCCGCGCCGGATCCGCGTCGTTTTTGCCGCACGGCCGGCGGCGACGAGCGCGGCGCGCCGCGGCGGTTTTGTCAGCGCGTTTTTGGCCGCCGCCGCCGCTCGCGCTTGTTAGCGGGTATGGCTGGAACGCGACGCGAGGCGATATTAATGCGAGCGTCGTTCGCGGTGGCTGGTAGGCCGTCGGCCGGACGTCACTGTCGTTCGCCGCCGCCGCCGCCGCCGCCGCCGCTGCCCCCGTCGTTGCCGCCGCCGCCGCTCTGTTAGTATTCCGCCGAGCGGAGGTATTGCAGTGGCGGCGCGTGCCCCTCCGCCCGAGCACCGCCGGCCGCTGCATATTGATTATCGCGCGCATCTGTCTTTGCCCTTTCTTCTGTTTGACTTTTTGCGTCATTTTGCGATTTGGAAGAGCAATGGACGCACAGTTTTTACCCAGCTGTACCTGAGTTCAGTTTTTCGGCCGACCTGGACCGGCGCTTTGGGCGCGCTGGAACGCCGCTTCGCCGATAAATGAATGATTATGATGGTGACCGTAAAATCGCCAGATCTTTACATTAGCAAACAGAAGTGGCATTTCTGGGATGGCGATGTCTGTGTCGGCGAGTGCCGCCCGTTTCTTGCCGCTCGCCTGTCGGCCCGAGAATGTCGTTTGCCAACCGGACGCCATGTTCCAGTAGCGCTTTTTTGTCGCCGCCGCCGCCGCCGCCGTATCCAGTAATGGAGGTGCCGGCTGCGGACTGAGGACCCCCGGCCGTGCTCCGTTCGGCAGTACCGGGTGGCACCCACCCGCCCGGACCGGCCCGGTCACAGGGCGAGCCGTCGTCGGTGGTCGCAGCGGGTCAGAACTTTTTTAGACACCACCGCTCTCGCTGACAGAGACGAACTAGCCGACCAGCTAAAACACCTGCATTGACTTTTGAGCATTGATCATGAGCGTTGACAGCACCGTGTACAGAGCATCGACTCAGTACCGGCACATCAGCGCCGTCAGCACCGCGCAGCGCCGCTTCTGATGCGTCTGATGCGTTTGTGACGCGGTGGACTCGTTAGTAGCACGCCGATGCGGGCGCCGATTTCGTCTCGGCGCGCGGCGCGAGTGCGTGCCGTCGGTCGGCCTCCGTGCCGGCGATCAATTAGCAGCCTCTTCCCCGCGGGTGGGCCCGTCGCGGGCCGGCAGCTCGGCGGCGATGGCGGCGCCAGATTAGCCGCGCGGCTTCAAATGAGGCGCTGCGGATGCACGGAGCGGCGCCGACTGCCAGCGGGAGAGGCGCTGCTGCCAGTCCGGGGACGTGATCCACGGCCGGCGGCCGCCGTCAATCGGCGCTATCAGCCACACGTCGGCAACGCCGCTGTCCGTTTGGCACTTGGCACCGCCGGCCGCGGCCCTAACTCCAATTTGGATATGCGCGAGCGCGAGGGCGTGAAGGAGGGATGGCGGAGGGATGGCGGACTGGTGCGATCAGTGTGCCCCATATAGGTACTTATGCTGGGATACTTACTCCCTCAGACTAATAGGCCACCGACGAAGCACGTTCCTGCCTAAAATAGAACTGTGCGCGAAGGCACCCATTAAATCTGTTCTCAGCTAATCTGATTAACACATTGAACACCTGCACTTGAAATGAATATGTTCTGGGAGTTGGGACGACCACGAGATTTAAGTCGCTAGTACCTACTCCATTGAATCAATGAAGTCGTTTACTTGGGTTTTTAACTCAGCTTTGCTGTGAATCAGGTTACCGTCTCAAAAGGCTGAACGCTGATTCATTATCTAGGTTCAAAATTTCCTTCTTGCAGAGAAGGTCGTTGGTTGAAACATTGCAAGGGCTAAGCTAAATATTCACCGAATAAGTAGCTTTTCAGCTAAGCAGCTTTAATCATCGCTGGATGTAGATTGTAGAATATACACTGGGAGCTTACAAAGCTTTTTCACATTTGCTTCACATGTCCTTAGTCCTGAACACGGGCAAAAGGCGGCTGGTCTGACAGTTAACCATGCCCGACGGTAAGCCGATCCTCTGTTGTGGTCGTCGCCGGTTCCCGTCGCGGCTAAACCGGAAACGCGATCCATCCGGCGACGTCCTCGACGCTTTTTGTTTGCTGTGATGTCGTGCGGAAACCACTGATTTTCACCATTTTGCGTCGACAAATTACGCCATCCGATTTCAGATTTCCCCACCGATCACTATTCATTGGGCCGCCTGAAATCGGTACCTTCCAGAGCGCTCGGAACCAGGTCACCGCGGGCGGCGGCGCTGCGACCCGCCGCCGGCGCGAGGTCAGGGCAGCAGGCGCGCTGTCGATCCCGTCCGATTCGACACACAATGGAACGCTGATTAACGAACGCGGCGCGCAAGTGAGCGCTTCCGGCCGCAGCCGCCGCTCGACATTGTTAAAGCGTTCGACATTATTGTGCGCCGCCGGAGCGTGCGCGCGCAGCGGCGGCGGCGGCGAGCGGCGGGCGGAGAGCGGACACCAGCGAGCGGCAGCGGCGGCTCGCTTTGAGCCCGGCATCGCCCGAAGAAATGGGGCTTATCGGTGCTGCCGAGCGTAATGGAGCCAGCAAATAGCTCACCAGATAAAATGATCTCATTAGGCCGAGCGTGTGATAGAACGCGCCGGCGCGCCGGCCAGCGGAAGCGCGCCAGGTACGCCGCACCGAGACAATGTGAGGCGTGGAGCGGCGCACCTGGTCGTGACATGGCGCTTCTGCGACTGACGGGTGCCACCGACGGGGGAGGGGATGACACGGTGGCCGGTCGGCTGTCCGGCAGGGGAGAGCAGGTGATGGACCTCATTATCTCAGGCCTCAGCCAAACATAGCTGGACAAATGTAGCCGGACAGGAAATATTTTTATAAACCAGATTCCGTGACCATTGGGGACTGATTTGATATTAAAAGAACCAGGTTATTTTGTAGCGGAAATCGCACTAGAGGATTGCATCGTATGTCACCAGGACTGGGGATACAGATCTGCTGGGCGCAGCAAGGGAAGACCCATGGCGTTTAGTGCAATAGGCACTGGGCAGTAGACTCAACAAGACAGGATAGTCAGTCACTGTCGGCAACCGTTCACGAAAAAAGAGCGACGGGTAGGCATCGGTACATACTAGCAAAGCATGGCATTGGAAAGTGTTACTTGCCGCAAATTCTGGTAAAGTGCAGCTTCAGAAACAAAGACGAAGACTGAGAAACAGACTGCCGAGGAGTTATATTCTCTACAATTCCGGACACGCTGTAACGTGAGTGTAGCCCTGCGGCGGCAAGCACTTCTGAAAGTGGGAGCTGAGATCTGCCATTGCTGTGAGGTGTTTTTAGACGATGGTAGGGGTCGGGCACCTCCCGCTTTTGACCCAGTGATCACCATCCACAGCGCAGATCAATCGCAGTCCGTTACAATTCATCCACTGAGTCCCTCTCTGGCCCAATCCAAACGAGACACCAATTAATCGCCGCTCCCCCTGTTCTCTCCCGCTCCCCTCTGCGCGCTCTCTCTCCCCTCTCCATGCTCTCCAATATTACCCGCGGCGGGTGTGCCGGGGTCATCGGTCAGCCGCGTCGTCGGTCCCATTGTAATCCCCCGTCGCCGTCGACGACCGCCGACAGTCGACGCTGAATTCCCCGGTGACAATTGCACACGGCGGTCGCCACCGAGACCGATGGGCATTAGATACAAACGACGGGGGAGGGGAGGGAACACGGCACTTCTCAGTTTCAGTGTCAGATGCTGTGTGGAGAGAGTGGAGAGAAGCATAAAGAGAGAGGGAAGAGGAGAGAGAGAGAGAGAGAGAGAGAGAGAGAGAGAGAGAGAAAGAGAGAGAGAGAGAGAGAGAGAGAGAGAGAGAGAGAGAGAGAGAGAGAGAGAGAGAGAGAGAGAGAGAGAGAGAGAGAGAGAGAGAGAGAGAGAGAGAGAGAGAGAGAGAGAGAGAGAGAGAGAGAGAGAGAGAGAGAGAGAGAGAGAGAGAGAGAGAGAGAGAGAGAGAGAGAGAGAGAGAGAGAGAGAGAGAGAGAGAGAGAGAAGCCGATAGCAACAAGCATTGGCAACGGAGAGAAATAGGTAATCAACAATCAAAGACCAATGCACAAACGAGAACAGGTTGTGCCGAGTCGGCGCGCCTAGTTGCTCGTCCCAGCGTCACGGTTGTCGCCGGTAATGGAGAAGTGGCATTAGTGACGCATCTTCAGTGGCGGCGGCAATTAATGCATTAGCGTGCGCCTCCCTATTGATTATGGAGATGGCCGGCTCGGCTAGTGGGCGCCGCAGAACGGGTGGCCCCGACGAAACGAGCGACAGCGAGACAGAGGGGTGCCGGGGAGAGAGCCACAGGAGCCAGCGAGGGGAGAGCAGGAAATTATCCGAGAGAAAGACAACACACGGCTTGAGTGGGATGAGAGCGGAACAGAAAGGGTAAAAAGGAGTTAGTGAAGGACGAGGCAGGCGTAAGAGGCAGTGCTGATGTTTTTAATGTGAACTGAATACAAATAATGAGCACAGTTTGAGTTTGACCGTTCACGTAAGCCATCTGTTGCTGAACAAAAATTGCACTAATTATCGGTACTGAGATGACCCTGACTCTCCCGCGTTCAATCGCCAGTCCTGCATGGGTTGGCAGCTGCGGCGGCGGGCGGTGGCTGCCGCAGCTTCTCCGGTATCCGAGGACAGCGGCGGCCTCCGGATAGCGGCGGTCTCGGGGACAGGCATCGGCGCGGTCAGCGGCACCGCCACCGGTCAGATTCCTGCCAGACTCAGCCGCCACCGTCAGGCCATAAATCACACACATTTTGACGGTGTCTGCCGGCGTCCGCGACGGCAGCGCGACGCGAGGCGGCCGTGGGCGCAGCGGATTGGCCGCCGATGGTCGCGCCGCGCCGCCGCTCGCCGCGCCATTGGTGCGGCACATCAAACCGGCGCGGCTCGGTGGCAGCGCCGCTCGGCGGCATATCAAAGCCCGCCCGATTACCCTGAAAGGGTTGACGTGTCTCGGCGACGGGCGGCGCGCCGCGCGGCCTCGCAGCGCGCGGCCGGCACGGCACTAAATCACCGACCCGGCGCGCCACCGGCTAATACATCTATAACAATTAAAAACTGCCGATGATATCGGCCGGCGGCTCCTCAGAAGGCCCGGACTCCGCGGCCTCGGGGGGGGGGGGGTCAGGGAGGGGCACGGTCGCCCAGTCGATGACGGACCCCCTCACGGAAATGCAGGTGATGCGAAAAGCCGTCTCGTGAAAATTCAGGTGATGCGAAAAATGGCCGTCGCGCCGGCTTCAAAAGACGGGTTTCAAAGGCGCCGCGAGCGGCTGTAAAAAGGCGCTGCAATCTGAACGGAACGGTGGCGCGGAAAAGGCGCCGCCGGCCGCAGTCGCAGCAGAAATTAATGAGACGCCGCTTCATGAGATCACTTATCAGCGGCCGCAATATGTTTCGCCATCGTGGTGACAGGTGCGGCAGCAGAACGTAATTGTCATTTTGGCAGGGCATTCCTCAAGCGCAACGAAATAGGGACTTTTGATGGAAACCGAAAAGCAGACGTCCTGCTCAGATTATATTAGATTAACTGAACTCCTTAGGACGTGACGCGTCCTTCCACCAGTGAGCGTCGAATTCCTCCCCTCGCAGACGGGTGATCTCACTCAGAGTGAAACCCGACGGCTGAAGATCGGAGGACGGTCGGCGTTTGGCAGCAGTTATGTGGGAAATGTCCAACTGGCTCTGTGGCATTCCTCCCCGTACGCACGGCGCTTACCCCATCTGTCTGGCTGTCAGGGTGTCCGTCCGTACCGACCGCGCTCTCAATCTTAGCCGGTGTTCGGAAACGCAGAAATGCCCGGCGACACGCAGTCTGTTCACTCAGCTCATCAATACCGGGTTCCGGGTCAAAATTATCACCAGTCCTCTGACTTTTCGGATGATGACACAGTTTGATATTGGCCCGGGTGCGTCTTCGTTCTGATCTTACGCCGCTGTATTCCTCCCCACTGCCTACGTCTACGTCTCCTTTGTCCGTCTCCCCTTGGTCGTCAGAGCGCGGTGACGGATGGTGTGGGGAGTCCTCCCTTCTCTCCCACCCTCCCGCGGCCCGGCGGCGGCGCCCCTCCCTCCCCCGCGCGCCGGCCTCTTCTGTGCGTGTCGATGATTGGCGGCGGGCCGGCCGTGACGGCCAATGGCAGCGCCGTTCGCAGGTGTCGGTTTTCACACCTTTGCTGGCGGCGGCGCGCGGCCGCTGGCCCCGCCCACCCGGCCAATGGGCGCGCGCCCAGCCGAGGTGTCGCTGTTCACACCTCGCCGCCGACGCCCGGCGCCATTTTCGACACCCGCCGACGTCCGCCGATTATCAGCCCCAGTGGCGAGTGGCGGGCGCCGGGGCGGGGGCGGGGGCGGCGCCCGTCCTGGTTGGCTGCCGCCGGCCGAGGTGTTAGATTTCACGCTCGCCGTGTCGGCCGGCCGAGTTTCCGGCACCATGGCGGGCCGGGTAGGCTGTGCCGCACGGCACCGGGGCGCTGCGGCGCAGCATCGGAGGCAGCGCTGCAGTTGTGGGAGACCGGAGGACCGGGCGGCCGTGGGAATTCGCGCCGGGACGCGCGGCCGGACGGCCATTAGCGGTCAGCGTTTCAGCAGAGCCGTGTTGGGAACAGAGGCGGGCGTTCGGCGCAGAAACTAACGAGCCTCCCTGTCGAACGCGCACCAGCGCAGCGTCCACCTAATTGGCCAGCCCGCCTGCAAGATGGCGCAATTGAGAGGAAGTGATAGCGCCGAGTCCTCTGTAGTCATTACTCGAGTCACGCATCGTAACCGGCGCCGCTGGGCCGGCTGGCCGCCTGGCCGGCGCGCCACGCCCGTTCCAGATAGCTGATGATGATAGTCCAGCGTTTTGAGAGCGCCGAGACCATGGCCATATGACGCCTATCGGCCTTTTGGCGGGCACGCTTCCTGTGAAGAACGGGCGCCCCGGAGCGCGGCCTGGCCCGGCATTGTGGCCGCCGGCGCGGCGCGGCAGCTGCAAGGCCTGTGAACGGCGATTGGCCCGCGAACGGCGCCCATCGCCGTATAATTCTGCCGTGAAATAAAGCCATCACGGCGGCGCCGCGCTGACCCCTCCGCCCCGCGCTGGCGGCCTGTTCAGGGAACTCGGGGCGCCGCCATCCGCACTCCGAAATACCCGGCCCGTGGGCACACAAAGGGCCGATAGATGCCTGCCGATGGCGGCACTGCACTCAAACAAAGGATTTATTGTCAAATCTCGCATGAATGTGGTAAAACAATAGAGCGCACAAAGGATGAAAGAGACCAGGTGCAATGCTGTATTTCAAGCCGAGCATTTTGAATTTTAACGGCTTGGTGGCCGTGCCAATGACCATATCTTACTACAGTGCGGCTGGCAAAGCCCGAGCATGGCTAATATCTGGTTGTGCGTTCAAAACTAGGCACGACTTTCAACTGAAGACAAGCTTGAGGATATGTGTTACAGTGTGCAATGAGTTATTTTCAAAGATATGGGTATAACGTAGGCACTAATCATTTCTCATTTTTAAGGGAGCGTCTGCGTAAGTGACGAAGAGCATTGCCTCTATAGTCAGTGGCGGATCCAGGGGGGGGGGGCTGCGGGGGCTGGCAGCCCCCACCCAAGGAAAACTGGCGCCACTGCGCCGAAGGCGCAGTGGCGCCAATTTTCAATTCGCAACTCATCGGAGTGCCGCATACTAGGACTAGGATGCAAAAATCAGTCGAATAACGTCGTTTCAGTACGCACCGCACCGATATTTCCAATCGTGTGGTGTCACTGTACATACTGATCCTGGGCGCCTCTTGTCAGGGCCACTGGGCGCCAATATTTCAGCGCCAATACGATGCGACTATGGCGCCCATCCGGGGCGTGGCGCCCAATTATGACCTGCAGCCCCTCCCCAGTGAAAATCCTGGATCCGCCACTGTCTATAGTCTATATCATTGCATGCGTCCATTTCTCGTTGAACTTTATTTGCGGGATCAAAATGCTGCAGCTAACATATTGCATGCCCCAAACCTCTATATCTCCTTCTTTCAGTAGCATTGCGCTACGCTCGGCCCATCGTATTGCGCTCCCTTGCCGTTCCCCTCCGGGTCTCAAGCAGCCGTGTCATTTCCCCTCATAACGGACCCTTTAGTGGCTGGTGGCGTGGCCTGTGAGGGTCCGTCCTGTGAGTCCGTCCTGTGAGTCCATCCTGTGGCCTGTGAGGGTGCGTCTAGTGCGGTCGCCGTTCGTCTCTAGTTCCCTGCGTTCGCCCGTTTATGTGTTGCGTGGGTACACCTATTGTTTGAGACGGGCACGTAACATTTGCAATGCTGCTTTCAAATATTGCTAAACGTTCCCTGAACATTTAGTTTATGTTTCTAGTGTGTGCTGTGTAGTGTCTAATGTAGTGTGTGTTTCAGTTTAGAGTTCCACAGTGATCTGCTCTCGTTCTCGCCACTGAGCCGTGTCCCCCCCCCCCCCCCTCGGCCCTGGCGTTACCACTGCTCCCGTACCGAGCCGTCGGACACGTCAATAGTAGCCTGCGGCCAAACACGCCAAAGGCTAACGGAAGCACGCAGCGCGCACCGCCACACAATCGGCTAATCCAATAGAGCCGGACGCGGCGCGGCGGCGGCGGCGGCGGCGCGGCCGTCCGCGCCGGGCTCGCCACAGTCGGCTGCGGCCTTTGTGGCGCTCCGGCGCCAGCAACGACGCCCCCGTGCGCCGGAGCAGACAGGTTACGGTGATATCAGCCGAAATTCGAGGGGATATCTTCCGGTAAAAGTAAACAGAGAAGGGTCCGGAATTCGGAGCGAGATGCCAGCCATTCAGAACGTAGAAGGGTGGAACGGTGCATTTGGGAAAGGATGTGTAAATTGAAACGCGCTGAGGTTGAAAATGAGTGGAAAGAGTGAAAGCAGCGCTGTGGTTCGTTCCCATTTACCTGGCTAATGCATGATAAATACGCCCATTCAGCGTAGTCCTCAGCACCCTATTTGCCTCAGACATTATAGATACCTACGCTCTTGGGGAAAGGACGTTACTCACTCACAAATAATCTTTCGCGCGCTGATTGATTTGGTTTTGAGATCAGTGAAAAACGTTCGCTCGGGGAAGGACGGAATATGTGAAAACACTGGCAGGACTGTGTTTCTCCCCGATTGGGGCAACGCACAGTTTCCGTTTATCGCTGTTTCTCGCAACATTTTTTTATATTTCAGAAGATTTTTTTGACATATATAGCATCTAGATAAACGTTAGCACACACAGGCACTGGTGCCGCGGACCACGAGTTTCGCTCAGAACAGAGCGCGAGCCACCGCGCCGCGCCGGCGCTGCCATCCGGCGCCGCTCGGGCAGAGGAGTGCCTTTCAATAATTGGCGGTCGGCTGCGGCGTGGCGGCTCATCAGATGTAATGAGCACTTCCGCCGGTCCACTGGCTGCCGCTCTCCGCAGAGCCGACGCTAATTGGCCGGCGACGTACGCCGCTAACGCCGTGCGCCGCTATAATGTCAGCGGCCCGCTAATTGTGGGACACGCACTCGCGCGCGAGCGCACCGCACCCGTATACTGCGTCCCACGCCGGCGCAAAGTGTAGCGCGCAACGTGCGAACGGAGCAGGTTGGAGGTGATGGAGCACGCTGGCAGGCGCTGGCGGGTTAATGCGTGCGCGTTAGCCCCACTGCTGATGAGGTCAAATGAGTCACATTTCACACTAGTTCTGCTCTGATGAGTGCAGCTCTTTGTTGCAGGCTGGACTACAATGGAACATTTTTCATCCGGGGGAACCATATTTCAACGGATGCTGAACTCGCCCGTTTCTCGCCAAAAGGAGTTAAATGAGCTTCCGCTAGTTTGCCGGTCGGCTGCCGGCTGCAACAAATGCACACATTTTTTCATGTGATGCCATCAATGTAGCCAATTTGAAAACACTCATCAGTCCGGCTTCGCCTTGAAGCTCTAGATTATCATAAAGTTCACGCGATAAAGCATACACGCAAAACATGTTTGCGAGGCAGCACGCGTTTTTGGCGGCGGTGGCGGCGGAGGTCGCGCCCCGGTGGCCAATGTGCCAACCGAGGGAGAGGGAAGGGGAGGGGATGGTGGCCCCGGGCGGTGGACAGTGGCCATCGGTCGCTGTGGGGAGGGGGGGTGCTCCCCGCCAGCCTGGCCACTCATTGATCGGCCCTCCACCGGCCGGCGAGAGGGGAGAGAGGCGGGGAGAGAGGCGGGAGGAGCGCAGACACCGCCGTCGGTGACGGCCGCCCAATCAATCGGCGACGAGGCTGATCACGTGGGCGGGCCGCGGACCCCGGTCCCCGGTCTCGGGACGAGGGTCCCGGCCGGACAGATGACCGGGGCCGGAGACAGGGGTCGGAGGGGGGAGGACAGTCGAGCCGTATCATCACCGTCCGTCACCTGCCCATCACCTGACTAGCGGGCCCGTCCCACCGTGCCCTCCACCCGGCTATCCACGCCGGCACAAAACCAACACGATAATTGTCGGCGCGTCCCGCCAGTACGCACTGCGTCGCCGGCGCCGCGAATTAGGCGGCAATTACGCGCGCGGCGGCGGCAAAAACAGCGCGCGCGTCGGCAGCTGCGGCGCGGCGCCGATGCCGGCGCAGATGGGACGATAGCGGCGCGGCGGCGCTCAGGTAGGCTCATTAGGCCGTCGATGACTGCTGATCGGCCGGCGCCGGGCTCGGACACTCTCATGGGAAGGACCTGGGATGGCCACTGGCTGTACACGAGCCGGGTCTCCGTTCGGAGTGTTCTCCCATTAGGAAAGGTTCAATTTATAGTTAAACTTAGCTTAGCCGGACTTCAGCCGTTCAACAACGACAAGAAGTGCTCAAAATCAGTTAGGTATAGATCATAGAGAATATTATGATTTCCAGAGCACGGGAGCACTAAGATGAAACACGTGATTAAGTACCTACTATATCCTAGGCATGTGCTTAGATTTAGCATAACTGAAGTCAAAAGCGAAAAAGGACGTAAGGGCCTGGCTACACTATGCGTTTTCTGAGTGCGTTTTTGCGGGTTTGCGTTTTTTTTTGCATAATATCATTCTAGAAAAAGTGAAAAATAATATAACTTTTACATTGGTTATATACAAAAGCTACTATAGGCTCTTATATTAACCAAAATTTAATATAAAAACATCACAAAAAAGTAAGATCGTTTTGTTTCTGGAACGATATTATATTAAGCAAAACACGCAAACCCGCAAAAAACGCACGCAAAAAAAAACTCTTAGTGCAAGGCGCCAGACCTTAAGTTCATATTTCATGCCACTTCCTACGACTAGGTGTATCCGCTTTGGTAAAGAACGCGTGCCTTTGGTCACTGGCAGATCAAAGTTGAGGGGAGAATTCGAGGCATTTGTTCCTCCTGCAGTGTCCGAAGCTCGCAAAACGTGTTTTTCTACCCCCCCCCCCAAAAAAAAGAAGAAAACTTAACGACTGTTATCGACAAAAAATAGTTATCTACCTATTCAAGTAGGCATAGCCAGGTAGGTACAGTGTGTCTAAAAAGAATGTACCGTCGCCACTACGTGGCGCTGGTGTCGCGAGCCGGTAGTTGGCTGAATCCGCACCAGACCACACATTCCCAAGCGCTAGGTGACAGCTGCGCAGCGGCCGGTAGTAGCGTAAGCCCGAACCTTCGTGACACGACCCGGGGGGGGAGGGAGGGGAGCGGGCGGGGCAGCGCGTGTAGGGAGGGGTGCTCCAGCAAGCTGGCAGTTGTCGCGGCCAAAGGTCAAGGGGTCACACACCAAGCGAACGGACGCTGATGTGGGTTCGTGGGGATCATGAACTTGTGTGTGGTAGGTGCGTCTTGCAATGCACGGGTGATACGCCAGGTCTAAGCCAAAGGATTCAGGGGAGAGCTGAAGAAAAACATCTGGTCAACTACGGCGAATAATGGTGCTGAAAAATGGAAAGTATGGGTCAATGCAAGCCTTCATGACTATAAACAACTTTTCTGAGGACGCAAAGGCCAGCATTGAATAACGATATCCGGATCAAAATTAGCAATGATTTATAATTAAATGCCGAACATGGCCGAACTAATAGCGCTGCAAAACCTTCCTAGTAAATT
Source organism: Amphibalanus amphitrite (assembly GCF_019059575.1). Classification (NCBI taxonomy): domain Eukaryota; kingdom Metazoa; phylum Arthropoda; class Thecostraca; order Balanomorpha; family Balanidae; genus Amphibalanus; species Amphibalanus amphitrite. The sequence goes on along the minus strand of NW_024883057.1, from coordinate 89,184 downwards.
GTCAAGTCGGATTATACCCACTTGAATTAAAGGGACCCTCCCACCTTCAAAAACGTTAATGAATTGGCATGAAAGTGATGTCGCTCGGTTCAGAAAGAGCAAAAACGAATATCTATCAAATTTCATCGAAAAATATTCACCGGTTTTCAAGATATTAGACTTTTACTTTTGTTTACTTTTTGGGATCTCCGCTGTTCCTAGCGACTTTATTTGAAAGTGCGGCATTTGTTGCGCGCTAAGCAGCATATACCACCGCGTGCTACAAAATGTTTTAGTCAAACATTTAACCCGCGACCTGGTGGGGGGGGCTATTTTTTGCCCCCCCCCTCCAGACTTTTCGATATATCTCCAGAACCACTACGCCGATCGTCACCAAACTTTCAGTACCCTCCCGGACATCAATTTTACACATTGTGACCAACAATTTTTCCAAAGGCAATGATAGTTTGGCCGGAAATGACGTCAGAGTGACGTCATGTTCTGCCGTTTTCGACCCAAAAAAGGGTTTCGCGGGAAGAGCTGTCAGGCCTATAGCTTTGCAAATACAGAAAAATGATACAGACATAAAAGCTGTAGAATGGACAGGGCTACAAAACTGCTATCTCGGATTTTTGAAATTTTTGGATTTTGACCCCCAAAAATCAAAAAATAGATTTTTTGAATATAATAGCCAAAAAATTCAAAAAGTTTTTTGAATTTCCAAAAAAAAGGAATATATGTGATAGTCCTTACCGCCTTCTATCTACATACCAAATTTGAGATCGATACCTCTTTTTTTGGCCAAGTTATAGCGAAAAAAACTGTTCAAAATTGATGACGTCAAATTTTCAAACTCAATTTTCAGCAATTCTAGACCTCGTAGCGCAAAACAAAGACCACCATTAGACTCCCCGTGACGAGCTGCATCGAATCAATACCCATTTTATGCAAAAATATCAACTTTGAAATTTGACCTTTTTTTGACCTGACCTTGACCTGACCTCCACCAGAAAGTGACCTAAACCGTACCTGATGGTCTTATAACCAACACCATTGAGTTGGAAATGAAAAACTGGCCATAAAACATGCATCGCATAACCTTAGTAAAGTTTGGTTCATGTGGTGACCCTTGGTGACCTTTGGCGACCTGACCTGTGACCTGACCTGGTATGACCAGTGACCTCTAACAGCAACATATCTACTAGGCAACTGACGCCCTATCGCTGATTCCCGACAAAATGCGTTTTCCTCGGTGTTATAGCGCATTCCCTAGAAGACCCGTGAACGGTGAAACATTTCATCTTTGACCTGACCTGTGACGTCATTGGTGACCCCGAGGTCAATAAAATTTGGTTTCCCTCCACAAATTTGACAGGCCTTTCGAACGCCGTTTGAATTTTTCGGATCCGTCCAGTAGTTTCGGAGATACGAGGGGGGGGGGGCAAAAAATAGCCCCCCCCCCCACCAGGTCGCGTTATAAACAGACCCCACCAGGGCGCGGGTTAAAAATCGTTAGATATCTGCGCTGACGTCACACATTCAGAGGGGTATACCTATGCATTAGCCCCTCTGAATCAAAATGCTGCAATTTTGAAATTCAATATTTCCGATTTAAGGCATTTCTCGATGTTGTAAGTGCCGAAACCGGTAATTGTGAGCCAGGGACCCCATTTTGGCTATCTCAACTCAAATCTAATGTTAAGGTGGGAGGGTCTCTTTAAACTATCCTAGATAAAATTGTTAATTAACTTTCTAACACTGACGTTCTTTATCATACGATAAGTATGGGGTTAACCAAGATTCAGCATCTTCCGCGTTCAAACAATCACCTGTAAGGCTAAAACATTAATGGCCAGGTAAAAACATGGTCGGGATTTGATTAACCAGATTATAAGTCGATTTTTTTAGTCGGGATTTGATAAGTCGGACTTTTTTACGCCAACCGCATTTTTAAGTCAAGTCAGGTCACTGATCTATGACGTCATAAATGAGCAGTCCTAAAATGAACTGTGTGAAACTGTCCTAAACTGTCCTAAAATGAACATTTTAGGACTGTGCTAAAATGTTCCAACTTCGCAACACCCTCAGTGCAGAGCCTTCATAGGGAGATGAAACTTACAGGATCTTATAGTATGATCGAGAGGTCTCACAACTTGTATAAATGTATATCTAGGATTTTCTGAAGGGTCGCCTGAGATCAGGTCAGTCTCTCACCATTAAAAGTCAGGGGAATATGGAAATTGCTAGTTTGGTCCGGAAATGATATACAATTATCTCAAATTCTCAAGCACACGGAATCGTGATTTCATGCGCTCTTTGCAAGGTCTGATGCTTCAATTTTGCTTTGTTGATCTTGCGTGACGTCATTTATCACGTAACTAAGGCTATCAGTTTTTCGTCAATAACTCCCGATCAACTAAAGCTACCGAGTCGATAAAGCCACTAATGGACATGAAAAGACCTGCCGAATCGATTGATATGCAATATGACCTCCTTTGACCAGCTTCGTGACCTGACGGGCTGTGACCTGACCTTGACTCGAGGTTAACACCGTAACTCTCGCCCGTATTGGTGTTTTTCCAGCCTCAAACGTATAAGGGTCCGTTGGACCCCCCCCTTGCCGTTTCACCCCTGATCGAGCTAGAGCTTCGCGGAAAAAAAACGAGCGTGTTGGCCGTGACGAGAGGAAGTCGATGATACCCAATTTTAAGGTCCTAGGTCATCGGTTGACTTTCCAGGTCAGGTCAATGACCCAAAAGTCGGGGAAATCGGGACCTGTTAGAAAGTCGTAAAGCGTGGCTGCTATGGGGTTTTCGGGGTGCTGATCACGAATATCATGTTAGTTTTGATCACAGATGATGTCTTCATGCATTTAGGCCAGGTCGGGTCAGGTCAGGTCAGGTCAACCAGTAAGGGTATTCGTAGTAGGTGGCAACCGCCTCTGACAGCTTCGCAACATGTTAAGAGGGCACCAAAACTACTTCGTAAATGTTCATATGGCTGCTAAATTCGAATTCAGCTCCTATAACTGGCCTAGAAACATGTAAAACTCGAAAAAGTGAACCGAGGTCATCAAAGGTCAATGACCTGACCTGACTTTCCGGTGACCTTGACACCCACCCAAATGCATGGAAGCAAGATCATATCCCATGTTTGAACGTTTAAAACCACGAAAAGACTGCAAACGCGCCGCTAATGCGAGCCGACATACGCCGAATCGCGATTCCGGCCAAACATGGTCTCGAAAAGTAGGTCGCAGGTCAAAGGTCATTAAGGTCAGGGTCATGACAATTTCAGGGTGGGTGTAAAATTGATTAACCCGCGCCCCGTTGGGCTCTGCCGAGCAACGCGCCCGGTTGGGGGGGGGGGGGCATTTTGGCCCCCCCCTAAGATCTCGAGAACCACGCAACATAGCGACAAGCGGTAAACGGCGTTGGATAGCCCCAACGGGGAACTACCTTGTGACCCAATTTTATTGACCTAGGTCAAACCGATGACGTCACAGGTCAGGTCAAAGGTCCAATTTTCACCGTTTACAGGCACTTCAAGAAATGCGTTGTAAAATCGAGTAAAATGCATTTCATTGAAAATCATCGATGGGGAAATGTTCTTCAAACACATATTTTGCTATTTGAGGTCACTGATACCAGGTCAGGTCACAGAGGTCAGGTCACGGGGGGTCACAATATGAAAGTGTCGTGTGATACATGTTTTATGGTCCATTTTACATGACAAATGCGATTATATGGGTCAGGCAGCCTTTGGGGCCAGCTTAGATCACGTTTTGGTCAAGGTCAGGTCAAGGTCAGGTCAAGGTCAGGTCAAATTAGGTCAAATTCCAAAGTTAATATTTTTGCATAAAATGGGTATCGAATCGATGCAGCTCGTCACGGGGAGTTCAATGGTGGTCTTTTTTTGCCGTACGAGGTCTAGAATTGCTAAAAATTGAGTTCAAAAATTTGACGTCATCATTTTTGAACAGTTTTTTCGCTATAACTTGGCCAAAAAACGAGATATCGATCTGAAATTTGGTATGTATATAGAAGAGCGCTGGGACTATCACATATATTCCGGTTTTTTAGAAATTCGGAAAATTTTTGGATTTTTTCAAAGTTTTTCTAAAAAAATCAATTTTTTGATTTTTTTTGGGTCAAAAACCAAAAATTTTGAAAATCCGAGATAGCAGTTTTGTAGCGCCGCCTTTTGTCTACTAGACCATATAAAGAACTTTGAAATTGCTTGATAACTGTAGATTTGGTGAGCGTTTCAAGATTGCATGTTTTTTGCTCATTTTTGCTCGAACATGACCTCAGTTTGACCTCAATAACTCCTGACCTAAGGTGACCTAAGACTTGAAATTTGGTGTGAAGGTGTCAAATTGATGCCCGGGAAGGTACTGAAAATTTGGCGGCGCTGCGCGCCGCCGTTTTCTTGCTATTCAGGAAAAACCACAGGGGGGGGGGCAAAATGGCCCCCCCAACGGGGCGAGGGTTAACGCGAGGGTACTGAAAGTTTCGTCGCGATCGGCCGCTTTTTACGCGAGTTATTCGCGAAAAACCGAGGGAGGGGTCCGTTCGACCCCCCCCCCTCTATACGGGCGAGGGTTAAGTTGATCTCACCCGAAGAAAAAGTATACCATTCGACACGCCTGAGGTAGACAAACACGATGCTGCTAAAATCGCGGATCTGCGATCATTTTTAGCGAAGCTATTTACCAAAAACCGAACCTGTGCCTTGGGCCACTTGACCTGACCTCCGAAGTCATCGGCTGACCCTGGTCCTTAAATCGGAGACTAATCGCTGCATTTCGTAACGACGCACACGATCGTTTCTTTCGTGAGGCTCTAGCTCAATTAGGGGCGAATCGGCGAAGGGGGTTGTTTCCTCACTTCCAACCCCCAACGTCCCCTCGGTATTCAGAAAACCTGAAGGTCCGGTGAGGGTTAAAACGTTTCTCCTGAACGAGGAAGAAATGTGAAAGTCAAAGCTCTATAGACGTCCTGTAAAAGTGGCCATAATAATAAATTCGTTAGAAATAAGATGCTTTTTAAACGACTTCCTCATATAAAATCGGGTGCTGGGACCAATCTTATAAACGCTTTAGAATGGACAGGGTGTCACTGGCTAAAGTTTGGGTGCAGAAAACGGCTATTACCTAAATGCAAAATGGTTTTCATGCATTTCAGTCCATTGTATATTGTCGGTCCTAGTGGCCGAGCTAAAAAAAATCGGTAGTGTTTTGCATCTTTTACGCCCTAAGAAACTACACCATCTATCGAAGTGGGCGGGCTTATTTGAATGGGAGGGCGCATTATGCACGAATCGTGTGCTTTCGTTTATTTTGGACTGTATTTTACCACATCCACTGCTGGTATCACTATTAATATTATCTAATGCCGTGAATACGACAGCATTCCATTTATAAGATTGGGCCAATGGAGTCGCGCCCCGCGAGCTCGGTTTTCCGCTGGGCCGCTACAGGCCAGGAAGTCGGTCTTCGCCTGAGGGCAGGACAAAGGTCAGCGAGGGAGCGGGGGGTCAGCCAGGTATCGCCAAGTGCCGAGCGAAAGCCGCTCCCTCCCCTCTCTTCCCCTCTTCTCCCCTCCCCACCTCGGTATAGATGGGGAGGGACCGAACTGCCAATGACATGCGAGCGGTCAAGGCCGCTCGCGCGGCAGCGACCCTGGCGGCCGGGTGCCGCAACTGGGATTCAGCCAAGTTACCGATTCGCCTCCTGTGGGAGAGCCAAACCAGGGGACATACTTTTTAGATATACTGTACCTGCTTCGAAATGCACAGCAAAGAATTGTAAAGCGAGATTACGAAAGTTTTTTTTTCAAAATTGAAGAGCCGTTTTGGGGATAAGTTATGCCGTCTCAAGTCACATCTCCCGGTTTCCTGATGCACGTCAAATGCACGTCTGTGCCCACTGCGGGGTTGAATTTGTTGTCCCATCCTGTCTCCCTCATTGTCCAGCAGGTGGCACTCACTGTCGGAGAGGCTCCCCATTTACCGTGTATGTACGTAAAGCCCCTTTCATACTGTGCACGGCCGCGCCGGTTTACCGCCGTTACTCGGCGTTCAGGGCCTAATTAGTCCGTAGCACATTCGCCATGATTGTCAGGGAAGGTGGCGTGCCGCCGTGAGCCGGCTCTGCAGCAACGCTCGCCGATTGCTTTCACACAGGTGATTGCTTTCACACAGCCGGCCTGATTGCCGTGTATGTGCCCGGTCCCGGTGGCGGCAATATGTCACGCGGCACAAACACACGCCCATACATTCATAGTCAGCACGGGCCCATTCGAAAACGGCCGCCGGGCGGGCTCTCCCCAGCCACCGCGCGGAAATTGCGAATGTTTTAATTTTGCGGTCGGCGCGGCGGGCTCGTCACGCGCCGAGTGGTCGCCGTTGTTTAGGGTCATTTTCCGGCGGGCTGACGCGTGTTTGTCGACCGTGTGATAGTCGGGTCGAAGCGTTTCACGTCGCGGTGGTTCCATAGGCCAGAAATGTCGACTTTATGAGCCTCGTTACTGATGTTGAGCCATGTAATCGGGCTTTGTCATGCATTGGAGGCACGCGAAAATCATGACATGGTGTTTGGTGACCTGTGCTTTTATCAGGATTTTAGTTTTTTTTCTCACACAGAATTGAATGAAATAACAGGAAAAAAACGTCCAGGTAATGAATGAAAGGAGTCAAGTGTATGTTTAGTGTATCATTGAAAGTAGCAAAGAAAGTAACATTTTTTATTTCTTAAAAATACTTCCGCGTATAATAGTAGGTAAGTATGCAGTTGCTAAGCATGTTTACGTTTAGTAACAAAAAATACTTCGATAACTAACGTTTCAATACTAAATATGTAGGTACTAGATAGTAGATACGTTTTAGTACCTAAATGCTTCTACGTTTTGCACAGTGTTTTTCAGTGTTTGTGTAGATTCGTTTTGGCAAAACAAACAAATAAACATAACTCGGAAAATATCCAACCCAAAAAGTCGCCAATGCTTTGATCGAGCATCGAGCTCTGGCCGTCACGAGGCTGGAGACAGCAGAATATATCCATTCCAAACGTATCTGTTCAAAACGTCTGTCGATTTTTCCGCATCACACATAAAATTATTTTAAATGCAGCTATCGCCATTTCCTTGCAGAATCGTTATTTATTTCCACCCATTTTAAATAGATGAATTTCAGTTAGGCAGCCAAATACCTGTTAATAACCGTTGTATCCCAGCTAGCACGTGGTCCCATCAGCTCCGCCCCCTACGCACTATGCGTGCGCCGGTGCCGTTAATTCGATCGGCGTTTGGCAGGTGATCGAGCCTCGACCACCTACTCCAGTCGTGGCAATTATTCCAGCTATATCGTGCGTATTGCAGGCCACATAAATATGCAAGATTGAGGAGTATCCAATTTCGGACCACCCCGTCAGATGTATACAGAGGGTGTACGACAGCTTGAGGGCTGCAATACAGCCAGTTTTAACGTAATTTATTTGAAACATGGAGCCATTAATGATCGCTAAGTACAACGAAAAGACCGTGGCAGGGTATTTATTGATATGAGTAAACTGTAATTAGTGTATTGCGTAAGAGAAGTAGACATAGAGTTGTTGCAGTGAACAGTATACCTTCTACTGATCAAAATGATAGCATTCATTCAGTGCCTACCCATGATGCATTGTTGTCTGTTGAAAAAAAACAAGAAATAAATGACAGCCTTACATTGCATAAGCGTTGCGACTATTCGGTGCTTTTTTAGAATGAATGGTGCGCGGAACGGCCTCAACATTTATTTGCTTAAAACCCCACCAAAGAAGCCCGGCATGGGCTGCGCAGTGCGCACTGAGCCCTAGATCAGGGTTCCGGGACGCCCTCGCTCGCTCGGCATTAGACGGTAGTTTATCAGTCAAATCGGCAGCCATGAAAGCAATGGCAGCATAACGGCTAATCAGCCCCCGCGCTCACTGATTGGTGCCATTGGTCGGCCGCGCAGAGCACGCCAGAAATTGACGCCTATCGCAGTTAGGCTACTGTCCAGCCATAAAATTTGGCCATACGGCTTTGACGGTATCATTTGCCATCGTGCATTAGCGGACCTGGTCATCGGCATTGCCGATTAAAATTAGTCTTACGACTACCGGAGTATAGCATTACCGTGAAAAATTAATAGCGCAGCAGACTGAATCGCTCCCGTAATGGTATTCCGTGGAGCGCGCCGCTGCTGATGTTTAAAGATTTGTGCTTATTACGGGACGCTCAGGCATGGAAATGTGCACGGATGGGCTAAAAAGGCGGCCTGTCGGGCAACTTTCCACGATACACATAGAAATTCCGGGGATAAATCAATTACACCGCGCGGTCGCGCTGAGAGCGGCGGTGAATTATTCACAACTGCACAGGCCGCGTCGCGACGGCGGCGCTCCAAAGCCGCTGACTTCAAAGCGTCCGACGGCGGCCAGGGCGGGTTTTTATCGGGTCGTGTTGCTAATATGTAATAGGCAGCCGGATGGCCGGACGGGGCGGGGGCGGGGGCGGGGGCGGGGGCGGGGGCGGGGGCGGCTGGACACCGGACGGCCGGGCGGGCCGTGACGGGCGGACCGACAGGCCCGTGTCGGGCGGACAACTGCAGGACTGTCACTGGCTGTCACAGCCGACCGGACATCGACCGGCGCGGTCCAAAGGCGGCTACAATACACACTACACAGCCTACACCGCAGCGACCCTCGGCGACTTCACATTGCCCTCGGCGGCTTCACATAACCGTGCAACACTTCAGTAGTTCGGATTTCGAAGCATAGTGAAAAAAACGAATGTAATAAAGAAATTTATGCGAGAGTTTGACATGAGTTTTGCTTGATTGGTCTCTATGGTTAATTGTTATGACCTTCGATTTTATATTTTTCTGACCTTAATCGACGACTCGAAGCCGATGTCTTATGATGTTACCTATAAGTAATAATGTAAAATCATAGTTTCTTTTTACCATAATCGCTAAACTTTTGTGCAAACTTACGTCTGTACTTGGACGGACATGAGTTAGTAAATCAGAATGATCTTGAAGAGGCAAGAGCTTCAGGCCATAAGCAACGCTCAAACCAGTTACGGGGACCTATTCAAACTTCTTGCGTAGGTAACCATTTAGTCCTACTCTTAGCTATCCAATCTACATCCTTTGCGTCTGCCAGGCAAGAGCATTAGGCCACCTAAGCAAGGTTCAAACCAGTTACGGGGACCTATTCAAACTTCTCGTGTAGGTAACTATTTAGTCCTAACTATCGAATCGATATCATTTACGCATGCCTCTTGAAATCATGACAAAGGCTCACCTATTGGCCACTCTCAAATACTCCCACTCTTTCACAGAGGACTCATTCAGCCTCCGACTACCATTCCCCACAACACATAACACCTACACTTCCACTGGCACGATCCCCGACACTGGGCCTGTCAAAGCCGACACACACCCCCTTCAGCGCTAACCGGCGGCCTTTGAGCCGGCTGAGAAGGGGTGCCCACTGACCAGGCCGTGACTTATCGGCGTCATTATTCGCCATCGCCGGGGGCTAACAAACACCTGGGATCCGGCGCTGCAGTGTTGGAGCCCGATCGGCACACAAAAGGCGTCCATCTGTCGCGCCGCGCATCGTCGACAAAGCCGGCGCACTGTGACGTGTATTGGCCCGCTGTGCGGCGGACAAAGGCGCACAGTGCGGTCACTGGTCATTGCGACGGTTCCGACGCGCCCTGCGCTGGTATTGTCGCTGAATGGTGGACTGAGGCGAATCACCTAAGCATCGGTGAAATTAAAACAATGTTTCAGTGGGCTGCGTGTTTAATGGGTATAGAGCGTAAATCAGACTCTTCTGGTGATTAAAAAAGATACTCCGATCCGCGCTACTTCCACCACTTACAAGTCATCCTCATTCTTGGTAAAGGTATGAGCCTCTGCTGCCTGGATCTCCAAATCTCCGTGGGGCACACGATTCCGCGTCACTCATTAATCCTGGTCTCATGTGAACGCTCATCTGACCCCTGACCTAACACACACGGGCCGGTGACCTCCGATTAGCTGAGGATTAACAGTCTTTCAGCAGGCACCCATACGGCTATATCGAGGCTCCAGTGAGTTGCAGTATGGACCAGGCACGACTTCTGCACGAATCCGGACCCTTTTCCTCGCTTTTGTGTATAGCTAAGCGTCTTTTATTACGCTGCACATTTCGGCAGCGCCGTGCCTGCGGTGCCACCGTGTCAGAAGGAGCCGTGACCGCGGCGCCGGCAGTCTCCCGAGTCCTCGGCGGCGCTCCATTACTGCTCACCGCCGCCGTTTGGACAACAAAAGACGCTGGGCGTCGCGTTATTGATCGGCTCCGGCCGTCGACAAAACCCGCGGCCGGGTGTAACACTCGCCGCCCGCCGGCCCGGCTGACGGCCGGCCCACCTGGAAATGGAATTTTCATGGTAATTAAAGCAGCTCATCCGAACACCTCACTTAGTGACTCCGTCTCGGCACCGGGAGGCGGCCGTTTTCCATTAGTGGCTCGTTGTGGAGTCGGCGGCGCGAGCCGGCCCGGGCGCCGGTCATGCATCATTCAACAGTCATCGGCCCGGTGCCGGCCGGCCGTGTTTTAGGGCCCGCGCGGCGGCTCTTGGGCGGTAATTACCCGGCCCACAGCTGAAACAGACGGAGAGGCAGAGTCGGCCAGCTTATTGGCAGCCAGAGACGCGCCCCGGCCTCGCCGCCCAGACGCTAATGGACGCAGAAACAAACGATGGCCGGGTACAGAAACTGAGCTGGGCGACACCCAGGCAGTTTCTATTCTGGTTGCGCGACTCCGGATTATACCAGACATACCAGCTTTTACGTGATTATTTCACCAAATATACCCCGTAATGCATTGGTTGCTGCGCGCAGATTGTACAGACATACCTACCGGCTAAAAATACCACCTTATGTCCTAATCGGTTTGGCTATCCCGCTCGCTTACACCTACTGCCGATCTTCCGAAAGCCAAGGGTAAATGGTGGATGCTGCACATTCTGGCTGTTATGTCTGCTCGAGCTACCACTCAATCCTTCGCCCCGCTCGTGCTCTCCGGCTGTTTACGTCTATCAGACACCGTCCAGAAATAGCACCAGACAGGAGGGCGGCAAAAATCACCGATCGGTCCGCGGCTGTCGGCCGCCTGATACAGCTACCGACACCGCCAGTATTTTGTGTTTGGTCCGCGGGCGCCGGGCGCACATGCCATTGTGCCGGCCCGTGCGGCTGATTGCCGAGAGGAGGTCCCACGCGGCGCGCTGCAGTCAGCAGTCGACGTCACCCATTGTTCGGACGGCGTGCGCCCATTGTCCCATCAGCTGCGCGCCGACGGATGGCCCGCGACGCGCGCGGCACGCGGCCCGTCCGTGCAGAGAGCCCACAGATCGACTCGGGCCTAAAACAAACAGCGGCGCCGGCCCCCGCCGCGTCCCCAATTCGCCGGCTGCCGCGCGGAGCCGCCATCATCGGCACGGCGCGCTCTGGCGGGGGGTAAAGCAGCTCGCGTGAAGACAATTGTTCTCGGTCCGGGAGGCGGCTGGACGGAGCGGGCAGCGGATAGCACCGGCAGCGGCTCGGTGTCGCCACGGACCGCCTCCCGCTGAGAGGCCCGTGCCGGCTCCCGCTGACCCCCGTCCAGCCCTCTCTGCCCCCGCGCGACCCTCCGACCCCCGCAGTCACCTAACGACCCGGGAGCAGTCAGCCGTGTCCCGGTGTCCGGCGGACACTGCCCGCGCGGGGTCAGCGCTAAACACCGGCCCACAATGACCGGCAGATGGTGTCATAGCGCGGCGACAATAGCGACGCACGCCGCCGCCCCCGCCGCGCCGCTCCCGCCCTCCGTAATGGGACGCGTCCTGAATGCCTGCGGCCGGCTGAAAGCGACCTGGCTCGCGCCGCCGCCGAGAACGTCGCAACCGCCGCTGGACGATCGATGGTGGCCGGACAGACGAGCGCGGCGCACCGGCGGCGGAGAGCGGCGCCCGAGCCGCCGGCGCTGGAGGTATTCATCACCGGGCGGTGGTGGCCGCCGCGCCCGATCCGCCGCCGCCGCCGCCGCCGCCGTATGATCTTTTCATTAGCGGATTAGCATATGAATGGCGAACCAGTGTCCAACTCGTGTGAGCCCCAAACGGCGTGCCAAAGCAGCCGGCGGCGGTCGGCCGAGCGGTGTTCGGCGCTCTGGGCCGCTGTCGGCTGGGAAACCGACCTCCCGTCATATTTCTTCGGCCACTGTCATGCAAAGTAGCTGGTCAAGTGTGAACGAAACCCACCGTACCCGCCCATTCATCAGCTCCGACCGGAGGAAGTGGAATCTCTAATCACCAGCCGGGCTCGAAAATTAGAAAATGAGCCGCCAAATGAACGGGCTGTGAGAAGCTCGGTCCAGTGTAGAACAAAAGCCGGTGAATAGTGTGGTGGTTGTGCGGCGGCCGGGCTGGTCGCCGGGCGCCGGAACAACACTCGGCCCCGGCGGTGTCCGGCCACCGCGGCGCGATCGGCTTACACCACCGGCTCGCGGTCAATCATGCCGGCACAAAACAGCCCCCACTTACGGCCGCCGCCCCGCATCGCGCGCCCAGACAAGAACCGGCCGCTTTGTCCTGTAATTGCGCGCGCTGTGTTGCCGCGCGGAGCGGGGTGCGGCTCGGCGGGGCCGCAGCGGCCGTCGCCCACTCGCCATTGGGATGCGGTGTGACGGCGTCCCATTTTAGACACACTTTACAAGGTGGCTGACGGACTAGTGCCGCTCCACCGGTCTGGTCGAACGCCCGGTTTTATGATCCCTCGGCCATTGTAATTCAGGTATAAAGCACACTGTAAAACATACGAACAACACCAATAAAATGAGTTAAAAGCAGTCAAATCATTTTAACAGGATCCCTGTCTCAAAATTATAATGCTGTGATGGTTTTAGCGCCGGTTAATTCACTACGGATTGCATGCTGTAAACCTTGGAGGAGGAGGAGGAGGTGAATTCCTCCGCTGTACCTTGTGTCTTCAAACGAGCCTCGTTATGGCTAACAAGGACCGCAGAACAAAGATTTGGCCAATTAGATGGGCGTAAAAAACGTGTGGCCTCTCTGGAGAGGTGGATTGGTGTGAGCTTCTGAATTGTTAAACCGACAAATCGGATAGAAACCCACTCTCCGGATAGACGTCGCGTTTAACCCAGAAGGGCAGCCAGGCATCTCAAGCCACGAAAAGGTCATGCCTAGCAAACTAATGCTGTACAATAGGTAGTAATGCACTAGATACACAAATGACATGAAAATCTATCTTCATGAGCCCGATATTTTATATTGACATTGTGATTTGTCCGCATATTCAGTTGAAAGTTATCAGACATTGATATGAATGTCATATGTGCATGCTACATGCAGTCATGAAATTATGTACCTATTAGGTAATAATTACCTAAATATGTACCTAAGTGAAACAAAAGTGAAAGATAGATAATGAACGACCATTTTGGGGGACCAATTTATAAATCCATTAGGTATATGCCGCAGTCCTGCAGTCCTAAAAAATGAATTATGCATCTTCAAAAGCAATTAGCATAGCCTCACACTGAAAGGCTGTTAATAGCTAACCATCCGCACTTATTGGTTATACCTATTACCGCTTTTATATCATCACTTATATTGCTTAGGATGACATGTATTGCAGTGCATGGCGCCATATTGCTCTGCACCCCTTCCGCCGCCGGCCACACCCGCCATGGCGCGCCACCCCTTCTAAATCGTGCACACCCGCCATGGCGCGCCACCCCTTCTAAATCGTCTGCCCACACCGGCCATGGCGAGCCACCCCCTCTAAATCGTCTGCCCACACCGGCCATGCTGTCGCCGACCAGCAGCCAGTGTCCGGCCGGCGCGGCGCAGCCGTTTTTGCTCGGCAATTAATGTAAATAACGCGCCGGCGATAGCGGTATCGCTGCGGCCGGGCCGTTTTGTGAGCGATTACTCGGCTTTCGCCGCGGCGCGTCACACGGGCGTCACGTCACGCCGCAGCGCGTCACGTTACGTGACTGGGTGCGGTTCGGAGCCGCAGATAGCCGCAGGATGACGGGGTTGGATGGCGGGACGGCAGAACGGAGCGGGTTGGATAAATGAGAAAACAGAATGAGGTAAAATCAGGACGGTGTCATCGGCTGGGTGCGCTTCAAACGCTTGATATATTTAAATAAATAACGAAACAAAGTAAGAGAAGATGTCTATGGACGTTAGTTGCACCGATGTTCAGCAACCGTCGCATTATTTCAGCAGCGCCTTGACGTCTGACGGATCAGACAGAAGCAGAACTGAGAAAGACTCGCGTCGCTTCTCTGCCGGCCAACAAACCCTCGTCAGGGCGTCGAGTCCGAAACTGCAACTGCCAACTGTCAACACAACTGTCAACTCTGCTGCGCGCCTGCTGACGCCGGATAGTGAGAAAACTCGGCCCGACAGGCCGTCGGCAGCCGTCGCAGCGGCGGCTTTGAGTCTTCACTCAGGACCAACTTTCCAGAGCCCGTCGGCATCCCACACCCCGTCCGGAGACACGAGCCGCACCATTCTCCGAACCGGCGCCGGCACGGACGGCCCGGCCGCGTCAGCCCCTTCGCGGGAAGGCCCCGGGCGGCGGCGGGGGCGGCGGCGGCACCTAGTTAGCGCTGTGGGCGCGGGCGGCCGCCGGATCCCGGCGTCGCTAACCACCGGCTGTCGACAAATGAGCCGGTCGGCGCCGACCCGACCTCCCGGCAGAGTAATAGACGGCCGCGCCCGATGACATGTTTGGCTTGTTTGCCAAGTAATCACGGGCGGCTTCCGTCGGGCGGCCACCTGCCGCCCCCGCCCCCGCCATCAGGCGCCGCCACGTAACCCGTCCGCGCCGGATGCCCGGCACAACACGCCAATTGCGTGTCAATTTGTCTAATGTTTGTTTTAGTCGCCGCGGAGGCCGCAGCGCCGGCGGCCGTTCCGACTGCGGCGGTGACGGTGGTGCCGGCGGTATCGGCATTGGTGCTGGTGGCGGCGACAGTGGCGATGACGACCGTTTCGGTAACGGCTGCGGCGGCGACGACGGCGCGCCGCCATCTTTTATTCAGTCGCGCCGGTAACACACTACATGATTACGCGGTGCCACAAATTACCACCTGCATAATTCAGTTGCTAATTGTGCGACCCTGATTGGACCCGACTGTGGCATGGCCGCCGGCCGCCGGCCATGCATGCTAGATCAACTGCGGCGCCGCCGAACGGTCGCGCGGCGAGCAGCGCCGCACCCCAGGGACGCGCGGCGAGCGGCGGCGCACCCCGGGGACAAACGCGGCGCGATGGCTCTATTGCCGCCACCGGTGACATTTGTGGCGTGCACGCGACGATCTGCGGCGCGCCCGCGGGGCCCGTGATGGCGCCGTGCACGGAACTTGCCGCCATTGCCGCCGGCGGGGACATGACACCACACCGCCGCGGTGGATCAGCCCGACCGTCTATCCATTATCGATGGCGCTGGTGAACGCACGCCTCTGTCTGCCACCGGTCAATAGCGCCGCACAGCTCGGTGGTGTCCGGTCGGGGGCTAGAGTTGGGTGGAAGGTCTTCGGGGAGAATTGTAGCTTTTAAAGACATTATTTTGAATGTCGGCATCATGCATAGATCCATGTTATGCCATGCAGGGAATACTAGATAGGTATAGCCATTAGCCAGCCAACAAAGTCGGTCAAAAATTGGCTTGCTGAAAAAATAACCATGCAACCTGTCTACCTCCCGAGACCCGTATTGGTGTACCCACATATAATATTTCTCTGCATTCAACACTCACCAATTCGGTTTGTTTTCATAATCCAGTCCAAGACGAGCACGAGCAGAAATAGCACCACGGGTAGGTACTTCAGTCACTGAAGGCACTAGAAAACACAAAGAATCTACAGCCCAAAAATAAAAAAGAACACTCGCCACCACCCCATCCAGCACAGTGCACACATCGCAGCGCACCCGGTTGGAGCCAGCACTGGACGCGGTCCCGGGGTAGACCACACTCCTGCCGCTCTGCGGGTCACTCACCTCTGACCTTGACCTGACCTCCGGCTGACCCTGACCTATCTGTCCTCGGACCAACACAAGCCCCATAAGAGCACGCGGTTTTCCTAGGCGAGCGGCGGTTGAAGTCAGCCGTTCACCAATCTCCCTTGTGATCTCATCTCCCCGACTCGGTCGCAGGCCATCCCAGCTTCTCAGATAGAGGGGAGGGAGATCGCCCCCGCGCCGGGCCATTTGTGTGAACTCTATTTTCTCCGGACACTATCCGTTGATCCGCACTCAATTACGGCGGTCTCTGAGGCGGAGTATCGCCGATGGGCCGATACGCCGCTATCGCCCGAGGCGTCGGTCAGCCGCCCCCCCCCCCCGCTGGACGCCGCTGCGGCTGCGGGCCCTATCGCCGGATTACGGCCCGATTCGTGTTGGCCCGTCAATGTCCCGCGGCGGCGGCGGTGAGGTCCACTGAGGATCACACACGGCAGATTGGAGATTGGAGATGGGTCAGCAGTGTGGTGAGTCACATCAGCTAGTATGTACGTACCTATAGCTGCCGTGGTAGCTGCTATTTAGCTGAGCCTGAGCTGTTAGCTGGACGGTATAAGGCGAGTCAGATTGTGACGCATGCGATGGCAAGCGATTGCAAATATAATCGTAAGAATATGACCGTCAAAATATTTTCAATATTTAGCTTCAATCTTAGTTTAAAACATATGAATGTTTGACTTACCTACTTAACATTCATCAACGATTTTTAAAAGGTGTAGCAATTCAAACTTCAGATGCACCAAACAGCAAACGCAAACATACCTATGTATCGTTATTGATTAGAGCCTTTTAATCAGCCTTTTCAATATCTCCCTATAGGAAATTCACCAACGCGAGCGAACGGTTTAACCCTAGAACGCCTAGGGGGGGGGGGGTTGTATCAACCCCCCCCCTGAGGTTTTTTCGAAGTGCACGCTAAACGGCTTGTCGTAGCGGGCTGAAATTTTCAATACCCTCTGGGGCAACCTTTGCGCATCTTTTGCCGAAAAAAAATTGATCGGGTCATGTCAGGTCACGGAGTTATGACGTCATAAGAGGTACAGCCTCCGGCCGACAGTTACCAAACGTGTGCGCCGAATCCCTAGGTTTTCTGCCGGTGATACCCACATTGTTTGATGGATCATGATGAAACTTCCCATGCATGTTGGGGCAAGCATTGGCTATCGTGTGGTGCAAGAAAATTGACCGGGTCAGGTCAGGTCACGGAGTTATGACGTCATAAGAGGAACAGCGTCTGGTACTATTTTTGAAAAGCACCCGAACCACTATTTTGCTAATTCTTGTCACCTCAATGGGAATATGCAGCAATATTAGCTACTATAAGGAGAAAATGGACCTTCCAAATCCAAAAATACAATCAGATTTCAAAAATTTAAATTTTGATTTTTCGAATTTCTGCCGCCGACTGTGACCTTGCCGACTTCCGGCGCTCCCAACGCGCCATTTTTAGAGCTAGGGAAACGAAATACATACCAAACGATAGAGAATTGATCAAGGAACACGATAGTGAAGGTTTCGAGTCGATATCTCCCACCGTTTTGCCGCAATCGCCGCGGAAAGTTGAAAAAAGTCTATTTTTCCGAAAATTTGACCTTTGACCGGTCAAAAGTAGGTCAAATGTTGACCTAGGACCAAAAATATACCACAAATCGCGAGATCTCGTTGCAAGCAATCCGTTGGTTTTTTCCGCTAAGCTCTACGACCTTCCGTTTCGAAACGCCAGGGGGGGGTCGTAACAACCCCCCCCCCCCTGGTCGTTCGTGTTATGAGAAATGGCCTGGTCGTGCGAGGGTTAATTCATCAATTTGTATAATTGTGTTCAACAGCTCCACCCTGTTCGTGTTTCAGCTTCATTTCACCGGCGGCCTCCCTGCACTCCCCCTGGATTCCCGTCCCCAGCATCCGTCCCTTCCGCTTCCGCATCGGTCCCGCAGAGCGCATCTCCCTCTGAATCTCCGCCGCATGCAAATAGGACAGTCGATCGTGGCACTTCCGTCGCCGCGCGCCGCAACCGCCCCTGCCGCGCCACAATTGTCGCCGTGCGCCAGAACGGCCGCGATGCGCGACAAACGAGCGCCATCTCGCCGCCGGCGGGCGCGCCGGGTCCGTCCGGGTCATAAACTGTCATCTCTCCGCGGGCGCCCCCTGCGGGGCCGGCCACCGGGCGGAAATCCAACTCATCGGCCACAATGAGTGCGCCGCCGCCGCCACCGCTACCGCCGCGCCGCGCACAATGCCACGCCAAATCAAATTAATACTCGACTGGATAAATTGATACATGAGACGGGTAACAGCGGGGCGCCGCGGCGGCGATGGCAGTGATCAGCCGCGCCGCCGGGGCCGCTCCCACGGTCGCCTTGTTGACCCGTGACCTAGTCAGGTCAGTGCCGGCCGGCCGGCCGCTGCCGCCGGGACCCGCCGATTCATTAGGGGCGGGGTCGGCGGCGGCGGCGGCCGGCGACGCGGGAGCCGCGCCGATTGTCGGCTTTCTAGAGAGGCGACTCGGCCGACATTAGCCGGCTCATTACCGCTAATAAAATGTTATTAGGCCGATTGTGTCGGTGTTTTCTCAGCGCGCGGCGGCGACGGCCGGGGACTTGTTAGCGATACCGGGGAGGGATGGGGGGAGGAGGTCCCACAGCGGGTACCGCTGGTGAACGGGCCGAGACGCGTGAGACCACGACCCGACAGCGGCAGCGACATCGTCATTGGACACGTATAGCTGCCATTCATCGGTGACCCGTCAGGCGACCCGGACCCGTGCTATTTAAAGGTAGTGTGCCACCTTTGAAAGATTTCCCATTTTATTTTTCCTAGGATAAGAAGCTTCTGTTTTTACCTAATATCGCAAAAAAAAAATCAAAAATGGGCCTGGAATAGTGCCTTTTTCGCCTAAAAGTTTTTCGGTTTTTAGATATGTATAACAACTGTAGTGGGCTCACCTGCAAACAGGCGTCGGGCAACAATCGCGAATGCGGCGCACTTGTGACAATAAGCAAAGGTCATTATAGTGTTACGACCATACGACGTACGGGAATGAGTTATCAGCTGTCTAATCGTAGACAACACAATGTCGAGCCTTAAACTGTAAGCCCGTATTGGTATTGTTTCTTTTATTTGGCTGTCGAACATTATTTATGGTTTGAAATATGATTTTATGTAAAATAATTGATATGAAAAAGCCGTCTTATAAGTTATGGCCCCATTTCACCACACGCAAGTGGCAGAAATGACAATGATCAGCTGACGCATTTTTCTTGGCCGAAGTCAGAGCGCGCGGCCCGACGCACCACGCGTATTTGGAAATTCCGACCTCGACGAGCATCAGAAGCCACCTAACAGGCGTGTTCGAAACCGCAGGAGATGATGAACGGGTTTATCGAAACTTGATTGGATGAGCATATCGGTAATAGCGATTTCAGTGTGTGCATTTATTGTTCATAGTGGTGTGAAATGTGGTTGGGGTACGACCGACAACCCGTCGGGGCGAATTTCGCACTGGGGTACTCAAAATTTGAAGAATTTAAGACGTTTCCATGAGTTTTGAAGGTATGGATGGATAAGTTCTAAAAATCCGGTTCTCCTCATCTGGGCCATTAACTCCATACGGTCCAAGAAAGCTGGCACACTACCTTTAATGCCAGGTGTGTGTGACCTGCAAACTAAAGCCAGGTGGAGGTGTGTCGTTGTCAAGCAGCCGGCAGTCATAGTTCCGTCATAGGCTCCTACACATAGAATGATTGGCCAGCAAGAGATATCCACCGTGTCATTGTTTTCAAGCGAACAATATTGGGCCTGGTTACGAGTAGGTGGGCAATGGACACAAGCACGAGTATCCGTAATAAGCATGTGATTCCGGCGTCACCCTCGCCCTCAGTCCACCTCGGCCACCCGTCCGGTGGCAGCTGATAACACCATTTCACCCTGTCATACCCAGTGTCCCGCAGAATAAATGGGACCCGCGCGCTCTCCCATATTACAAATACGCATTGTTTGGCCTCCCATATCACCCCGAGGATGGGCAAACACGGCACTCGATCGCCGAGAATGGGACAGATGTGACTGCAGCCTCCCCCGGGTTCCCACGCGCTTCACACAGCACGACCAGCGCAGTCAATCGCAATGAATGCGAACACTTACACGCGCAATAGTTTCTGGCATTATGGGCCGGTGCCATATTTTACCATGGTTGGTTTGTTGCTGCGCACGGGCCCGGCCGCCGTGCCTGCCATTTCGACCAGCGCCCTTTGTCGCAGTAATATATTCGGGGGCGATGTTACGGCGGGCGGCCACGCGCTAGCCGGGCGCGTTTTAATTGTGGCAGCTCGTGCCTGCATGTGAGTTATTGGAGCCAACTATAAATTAGACCGGCAGTGAATTGCTCCGTGTTTGAAATGGAATCACTGGACTCAAATCGCGTTTCTATGGCGACGGACCCGTTCGATTTCTGCCGTGATAATGTGCCACAGAAGCAGAGGTTTAGTAATTATTGTCATAACTACAAACTAAGACGAAATACAATTCACAGAATGCCCAACGTTGAAACGCTGCTTGGGTCACCTGCTCCGTCGACCGTCTAAGCCAGCTCTTAAGCTCTGTGTCTCGACCCGGAGGTCTGGCCCAGCTCATCTCTGGGGTCTCCAGCCCCGAGTCTCTCCGCCGTCTCTCTGGCTGCCATCATCTCTGCCGTCTCCCTAGCTCCGATGCTGAGCTCGATGCCGCGGTAGCCCGAACTGTCGTCTCGCGGTACAGGGACTGCTGCCTGCTGCCTGCCGACGGCTGACGGCCGGAGACGGCTGTCGCCACAGACCCGTCTCGCATTCAGCGCTCGGCCGCCGCCGACCGACTCCTTCCGGATCGGGGGACGGCGCCGCCCCGTCCGGAAGCTCCGCGACCGAGCTGCGGCCGCCACTGACAGCCATTGACAGTCGATGACAGCTGGTGACGGGCGCTGACAGCTGAGATGACGGCTGTGTGCCGCGCCAGAGGGCATGTCAGGGCGCCGGGGCGGCGGCCAATTCCATTAGTCCACAGAGGACGTGGCTCGATCGCGCAGCTAACGATGCCATGACATGTCACCGGGGGAGCGGCGAGGGAGGGGTGACCCAGAGAGGGACGGGTCACGGGACCGCCACCAGCGGAGAGGAGGTCGACGGGGGAGGGGTGACCCAGAGAGGTATGGGTAGTACCTATGGCCACCACAAAAGCAAGAAGTGGGACGAGTAAAAAAGGCGAAACGAGTATCTGTGTGGGTGGACTCAGAGGGAGAGAGGCAACTGTCGATTTAGGTGGAGGAATACGGAGCCGCGAATCGTGAACGAAGATGTTCAGATGCATCGCCAACTGTCTACAACACCCGGTATTTGTAACTGTTTGAGAATATATTCTTATTGAGCGAAGCATATGCAGTTTGGTTAATGACTGCGAGTGACAACCTAACCTTACCTAACCTAACCAAAAAACCGCCTTTACAAGTAAAAGTCACCGGGAGGCGAAACGTTCCTATATCTGTTCAAAAGGTTGATCATCCGACGGCGATATCTGATCATGCACCATGAAATTCTAAGCAATATCGTCACAGATCCAAGAGACCATCACGATTAGGTAAACTTCACTACTGCCAGCCAGCTGTCAACCAAGTGCCTCCTGGATGGAAGAGATAGGTGACCTGGGCCAATGATATGACACTGCACCCATATGGACAGGCCAGGTCAGGCAGACGGAGGCGTGAGTAATCGACCACGGCGGCCAGCGAAGTGAAACAGGGAACGATAGCAGCAACAGCTGAGGCAAGAGCATCGCCCCCTCATCCATCATGCTACAGTAGCGGAGTTCGAGATTAGCTCAGACGGTTATATGCTGGATAACTTTATCTGACAGAAAATCTGTGTCACATGTCATCTAGGGACATGTTTTTAACGTTTGGGCCGAGCTTCAACGCTCAAATATGCCGCAGTATAATCATCTTCGCGTAGGGCGATGTGCAGCTAATCATGAGCAGGAAGATTTCACAATCTTCAAAACTGACCAGCAGCCCGCGGCCCCACGCAGTGCACTGCGCACGCCACAGTCTGTCTGATGTCCGACATGCCAGTGATCTGGCCCATTCCGGGTGCCCCCGACTCTCGAGTCTCGAACGTCCGTTGCTGCTCTCAGGCACCGGCAGGCCCGGTTGACTGACTCGTGTGGCGCCGTCAGACTCTGACTGGGGCGGCGCGGCGCCGTCAGACTCTGACTGGGGCGGCGCGGCTTCGTCAGACTATGACTGGGGCGGCGCGGCACCGTCAGACTCTGACTGGGGCGGCGCGGCGCCGTCAGACTCTGACGGGGGCGGCGCGGCGCCGTCAGACTCTGACTGGGGCGGCGCGGCGCCGTCAGACTCTGACTCGGGCGGCGCGGTGCCTCCGACAATGGCCGTGTTTGCTCGCTCGTCCAGCGGGCAAACAGAGGGCCGTCTCTCTGAGTGCTGCGCCGCGCTGATGACACGCCGCCGCCGCCGATCACTATCGGCGCGCCTCGTCACCGCCGCCGCCGCCGCCCGGCGCCACTGCGGGCGGGGGCGGCCGAGTGGCCGTGTGATCGGTCCCCTCCGCCACCCGCCCCGGGGACGGTGTCGTCTGTGAACCGCCGGTGATCAGTACCCCGACACGGCGCCGGGCGGTGGGAGGGCAGGTGACATGTCGCCTTTTACCGTATCGGGAACAGGACACACCGATAGGAAACAGGCGCCAGGTAAAAATACCCGCACTGACAGTGCTACATGTGGTAACATGATGGGTGAGGGGCACTTAAAAGGTCATAACGTGTCCGCCGCCAGCCCCTGTCTCGGGGTTTCACCTTCTCCCACCATCCAGTAAGCCATGATCGTGCACGTGTCAGCACATATTCTCACTTCCCCACGACGAAAATGTTGGCGAATATGATTTGTTGAGCGAGTTTGATCCCTATCAAGTCACAATACACACATCTGTAAAATGGTCACGTGTAATAAATGAAAATATACCAACCAAAATAAATAAATGAATACAGCTCCACGACAGACCAGCGGCAAGTCACCGGTGTTGCGGTCTCTAATGTCGCTGTTTGTTCAGCAATTATTTCAATTCAATTCAAGGTACACTGCACGGGCAGTGGGCACCCTCGCCGAAAACTCAACGGTCAATTCATCTGCTCAGCTAGGAACCACTCCATTTCCCACGTTCTTGACGAAGTACGTGCATCCAGTCAAACACACTCAATACAAAAATACGTGTATTTTGACACGCTTACAGGGCAGACTAGCACAAGGTGACCAATACAAACCGTAGCAAAAATACTGAATGTCAACGCGCACAGCTCTCAAAACAAAACAGACACGTCGCGAGGCGACATACACACGACCGGTGCAAATAACCCCGCCGACGCACACAAAGCAGGCACACTGTGCAACAACAGTAACATGGTGATTCCCGGAGACACATCCAGGAGTGACGTCACTCGGCTGGGTGTGACGTCATCAGTCGGGACTAGTGATAAGACTCCGCTCGTCCGGAAACTCCAGACTGGAGCGATGTGGTGCTTCAGTGATCGCAGTGGGTATATAGCAGTCAACGTAGGTCGATAATCAATGGAATCTAAGAAGATGGTCGCATCTGAAGATGCACGATGTGAAATAGTATTTCCGTTGTAAGAGGGGCCGGCAAGGGTCGGTAGATGATCAGGGTAACCCACTAGTAGCTCTCAGGATCGGATAGGATCTATAACATCTTTCAACCACAACGTGTGGGTCAAACGGTCACGGGAATAGCCGGGTCGATAAGAAAGGCGATACTTTACTCAAGGCGTCTCGCTTCTCACTGGCAGGCCCATCTCTATGGGAACCGTCCCTCTGCTCCATTCACCATCCGTCCTACCGACTCTGAACCGGCACTGACACAGGGACCTCTCGCCACCCGGAGCTGTGACCCGGCCGACCCGACACGGCGGGTGTTTTGGCGTCACACCGGGACGTTAGCCGTCATACGGCGGACGAACGACCGTCGTAGGGCGGACGTACGGCCGTCGTAGGGCGGAGTGTCTCAGCGGCAAACAGTCGACACGGGCCGTATCTCAGCGCGACGAGGGAGGAGAGGCGGCAGACACAGCACCCACAGTGTGTTCAATTGTGGCGCTCGCTTCTCTGAACCTCCTATGAGGATTGCCGGTATCTATATTGCACGAAAGCAATAGAATTTTGAGGCGCTGGACGTTACATAACTGCCCACTGGCGCGGCGGGCCGGCCGTCTCCTCCTCCGTTCCATGTGAGCAGTGACCGGCTGTCCGTCTCCGGTGGACTCTGCGGCTCCGAGCAGGTCCCTCTCTCTCTCTACCCCTCTCCCGGACTGTGGACAGCCGGACGGCAGTGTTTGCGCCCCGCCCCGGCCACTGCTGTGATTACATCAGAGGTGAACGGGATGCCGCGCATCGTCCGAGCGCCGACCCACCGACCGACAGCGGGTATATCGACACACCGATCGACAGAGTCACGACAGCGGTGAGCCAGTGACACACCGACCGACGGCGGGCGTACCAACACGGCGCCGACCCACCGACCGAGAGCGGGTGTACATACGAACACAGCGTGACCCACCGACCGACAGCGGGTATATCGACACAGGTGGACCCACCGACCTACCGGCCGACAGCGGGCCGTTCCGACACAGCGAGACCCGCCACAAGGCAGCGGATGCTCCGACACAGCGCGACCCGCCACACGGCAGCGGATGCTCCGACACGGGGCGAGTCGCCACACGGGAGGTGCGGCCCGTCGTCACCGTGACCGCCACAACCGGGACGCCAAATGGAGCGACAAAAAGGTTCAAAGCTAGACAGTTCTGGCGAAGGATAGCGTTGGTGGTGAAGCGCGACTTCGTTGGCAGGATCGAACTGGTACCGATCGGGTATTGTTGTGTTCTAGGTATGACTACCGTCTACAGCGTAGCAGCTTACGTCGACTTGAGATCACACATGAGATGATAATGGTGTTAAGAGTGCAACCAGCTCACAACAGCGACCAGTCCACCATAAATGGACCGTGACCAGAAAACACACAACATAAATGCACCGAAAACAAAATCCCAAAATCCTTAAAATAAAACAAACGGAAACAAAACAAAATCGGCGACAAAGCATGATCGTTCTAAGACATCAAATGATTCAACATTCACTTAGCTTCCACGATCAGCTCAGACATTTCCGCTTAACTTACCCCGCGTTTCAACTAGGAAACAGCCTATTTCTGTGCACCTCTCTTTGGTCTGCGCCACTGAGAGCACGCCTCAAACGGCAGCAGGGCAGCTCACTAGCTTCACCGCTATTCCGAGGGGAGTGAGGAACGCCACGGCTGGGTAGAGCCCGACAGCGACAACGTAGTCGCCCCTCAGCTATTCCAGATGGGAATGAAAGGCCACAACAGCTTTACGACGGTGACAACAGCAAAGCTCGTTGGGAGCGAAACTGAGCGGCAAGGTACGTTAAATACATCCTAACTGGAAATGGTGATAAGGAATGTGCTGAAAGGGTTAGCTTAGGCCTTAGACTATTAGAAAACAGAGAAACTTGGTGAGATAGATTCAGCTAGGCTACTGATTCAGTAAGGCACAATGCCAAGTTTAAGCCTCTAAAAGGAATTATGAGATTCCATATACTGAGAGAATGGTGTGACAGATCAGTAGGAGGGTGTAACGCAGCAAGGCCAGAGCAGCAGTGCCCAGACTACATCTCACCCCTAGTCGCAAGAGTCCTAACAGCAGCTGATGTGACCAGATCCTGCAACATCGGCAGGACAAAGCTAACTCTAGGAGCCCACCGCCTGTGTAAGGCAGACTCGGCCCCGCGGCCGGTCCCTCCGCAGACGGCAGCGCCCTCTCCATTCCAGTGGTCAGCAACGCTCGGCCACCGCCAGGGGTCCCCTCCGTCCCACCGGGCGCCCCTCCCGTCCCCCGGCCCGCCGTCGGTCCCTCACAGGGCCGAGGTCGGTACCGGCGGCGGCGACTGACCGTCGGGAGTCAGCAGGCCGGTGGGGGAGGCCGGTGTGCGGGACGGACTGTCCGGCGGCGTCAGGTAGAAGTAGGCCGGCGGCGTCTCGGAGATGGTACGAAGCAGCGGCGGCGGCGGCAGCTGCGGCGGCGCCGGGCTGGCCCGGCCGCCGCTGGCGAACAGCTCCAGCTCAGCCAGCAGCTCGGCCGGCGGCTCCGAGCACACGCCGATGTGCAGGCCGAGCGTCTGCAGCCACTCGACAGTCAGCGAAAACGCCGGCCTGCGGGTATAGAGGGTACTGTCAGTGTATCAGACACTCCACTGTAAGCGCCGGCCTGGGACACGACACGAAGGAAGGGGAGGCGATGGGTGGTCAGCCACTCCATTACCGGGGAGGAAACGGGTGGGGGGGGGGGGGGGGGGGGAGACAGAGAGTGTCAAAGTCTCAGCGACTCGACTGTTAGCGAAAACGCTAGTCTGACGGCAGCAATACGGCAAAGAAAGCTTCAGTTTACCCTTGGATGGGACTGAATTGGCGAAGCAGGCATCTGAAATCAAGTAACATCCGCTGAAGCACAGCTTCGGTTTGGAACAAAAAATGTGTGAAATTTTGGGGTGGTTGAAAATTGAAAATGAAGTTTGCGATATCAATTACTGCGGCATTAGTTACAGCAAAACTATAAATCAGAACAACGATTTTTTAAAGAATAATAAGCGCCGATAAGCGGATTATTAGAACCTTCTAGCGCAGGCTAACAAGGACCTGACAATTTAGAGAAAGCCGTTGCTATTTTATCTGGCCGGGATATATTTTATCTAGCCACCAGCCAAGGGCTGGTATTCGGTGCCGACCAGCGGAATGCTCCGAGGAATGGGGAAGGGTTGAGGTTATAATCAGTGTCACACACACTGGCATCTACCCGCTAATTAAGGCCCAGCTATGAAATAAAAAGGCAAATGACATCTGCGTCTGGTAGAGGTAAAATAAACCCTGTCTTTCAAATAAGAAGAAGTTTGTACATGAATGTGACACGGAATATGTTTTATCCAGGCTTGCGTTACACTTTGAATACCGCCAAAGGCCCCATCATGCCACCAAACATTGAAGAGCCAGTCCATCTGGACGAATGTCAACGCTGCAGAGGCAGCGCTCAGGTTCCGAGACCTTGGTTCACTGAATCACCAGTTAGATTGTGTTCCCCAGCGGCTCTTACCCGAGGTCATTTGGTATGCACTACATCACCAGCGAGTAAAAAATAAAATATATCACAGCTAAACAGCCGGCCAGATCGTGTTTAAAATAGGAGGCTAACTGGGTAATGGTAGATGAGTGTAAAAGACATCACCCTTAAGTCCCATGGTGATTGGTCACCGACTCCTAGCAACTAACTCAGTCTGGGTGCCCCCGGTTTGCACCATCAGTCCATCAGCCTGACTCGCCACCAGGCGATCCTCCGAGACTGACCTGAGGTCGGGGTCGGTGTTGCAGCACATGCAGCAGATCTTGAAGAAGGCCATCGGACAACTGCTGCAGAAGCGGCTGAGGAACTCGGCCTCGTCCAGACCAAAGTCCTTGGAGCGCCGCGGCAGAAAGTCCGGGTCGGCTGCTACTCGGCCGATTATCTGCCGGGTAAGGACAGGACACACTGTCAGACTGTGGGGCATATATCTGAGATGAGGCACATCGAGGGCCAATACTGCGCCAAACATGACAGAGCACAGAGGGTACTTAACTGGAGAAGCGTCACATCGAAAACTGTGGACACGCCACTCTGGAGTAGCGATATAAAAATGACAGGCTAGCCTTCGTGCTACTAAATTTTGAAACAATTATGACAGTGTCCGTTACATGATATGCAATGTATTTTGAAAGAGCCAATGTAATAGACCATAATCGATAGAGGCACCAACCGGAACCAAATCATTCTTGGATACTTAACGCCGTTCTACAAAACCCTCACTATTTTAGACACAAGGGCACCTGCATAAGCCTCTTTGCCGGAGAATCCAAAGCTGTGCAGCTGAGCGTCACATGCGCCGCTTAGCGTTTCCAATCCGGTCGGATCCCTCCCATCTGCCGGGCACCCGTTCCTCGGTCCGCGGCGCGGCGGGAGTGGGCCGCGTCAGTTTTGTCCGGCCACCGGCGCGTCTCGCCGCTCCGCGATCCGAGCCTCGGCTCACGGCCGGCACTCCAGACCGACAGTATCACCGGCCGGAACCCGTCTTCAAAGGGCGGCCGCCGCCGCGCGCGACACACAATACGCGTCCAACGGCGGCGGCGGCGACCTCGCGGCGGCATTCCGGCCGGCTGTTTTGACATATAGCCGCCGACAAATCCGCGATGGTCGACTACTGCACCGCGCGGCGACCGTCAGACCCCCCCCCCCCCCGTCCGGGGAGGGGGGCAGTCCAGTCGAGCCGGACGAACGAGTTATCAAACGGTGACGAGGGACGATTGGCTGTACGTGCAATGTGTGCTGCCGAGAATTTCGCTCAGATTTATGACTAACGGACGGCCGCGCGTATGCAACTTCACGAACCCACTTTCGGGGAGTGGTCATAACCGACAAGTAGCTGTCCCGGCGCCGATGATTTACCGAGCCACAACTGTCTATTTTCCTACACAGGGGCGACTGTCAATACATGAGACGCCACTGATTCTGCACGGCGGCGGCATCTAACGTCTCCTGAGACCCCATACAATAACACCGGGCCAGGCACGGGCCGCAGCCCCACCGATTTAGGCAGTCTCTGCACGACGTGACCCGATTCATAGAGACCGTCCGCCGTCCACCGCCCCGAGCATGAACGCAAATGGAACGCCGTAACTGGGCGGAAACTCAATCAGTGGGTACGACCCGGCCAATACCGTCGCACAAAGTGGTTGTCGAAACGTATTTGGCGTAACGACATTTCATGCAGCCGATAGTATGTTACCGAGCCAGCTAGTTGGCAGGTAGGCGGCCATCCCGAGGTAACTACATCCCAAATGGCCGCGGATTAGCTGTGTAACGCGAGTCGCAACTGACTGCTAACCACAGGTCTGTGTGTCACGTCCAGCAGGTAAAACGGCGGCATTTTTAATTCGATCACCGCAATGAGCCGACCACCACGGACCTTGCCAATTAACACCGATAGACGACGTCCGATACGAGCTGTCTGCGAGCGGCCAGCTCAATACGGCCAACGACACTTGATGACAGACCCAGGCCTGGTTCAGTTTCCGGAACGACCGGCCCCGGCCGTCCACTTACAGCCAGCCCATCACAAACGCATTAAACAGCCGTCAACGGGGGAGGACGCTCGACCTGTAGAAGACAGAGCCTGGTCATACGGCAGAGGGGTCGGAGCCGCCCGCCGGGGCTCGTCTCTTACCTCACATAGGACGATACCGAACGAGAAGATATCCACCTTCTCGTCGTACTTTTGGCCCCTCATCATCTCTGGGGCCATCCAGTACGGGTTACCCACCACCGTGTACCTGAAAAAGGACGGAACCAGTTCATCACATCACTTTGCACAACATCAACTTACATAACACCACTGTTCGTAGTCGGCCGAGTGGCAAAACGACTAAACCCTTCGTAGCAGACTGGGATGTCATACCGCTGATCCATCACACTTTCATCGTATTGGCCGCTGTACCGAGACAGCAGAATACCCACGTTTCTACCGACAGCGGCGGCTGGGTCTGTAAGAGACGGGCGGCTGGCGACTCCAGCTATGTCCCCGGACGTCATCCATCAGTGATAACACTGCGGTACCCCTTTCTCCCTCCCCTCGCCACCAGTGCCGCCGCTGCAGCCGCCAAAGGGCTGCCGCTGCAGCCGCCGATGTGACGGCCGCCGCGGCGGCATTAAAGGAGCGCCTGTGACGGTGTAAGATGGACCGCCCAGGGACTGAGGACGGTCTCTCTGCACCTGTCTCTCCCTCACACACCGAGAAGACACAGGGGAGGTAGCGGACAGAGGCCGCCGGCCGGTCAGGGGGCCGTGTCACCGCGCAGATGGATGGTCCAGGATGTGTTCCACCGCAGTCCGTGTGCCCGGTGATAGCATCAGATGGAACTGGAGGGGAGGTGTAGTAGGAAATTGATACCACATGATATGCCATACACAGGCTGGCTATGAACGAAGCTAAACAAAACAATTACTCACTTTGTGGGTAGGTAACCGAAAATGTGCGAGGGAAAGTGCATTTCATTGATATTATGACCATTTGCAAGGTGTGATCCTTGCAGGTAAAATATAAGGTCCGACAATGTAGCGGCAGGGAGCAGTCGCCATCACCAATAAAATACCTAGTCCTGACTACGGCCCAGTAATATCTAGACCAGATAACTCCAAATGATTCCCCAAAAGTATGACAACTCTGAAAGAATGTAGCTCACGAAGAAGCGAAAAAAATGTAGCTGACAACCAGGTGAGAACATTGCTCACTGATTGCTATCGGAAATATTGTCCTCCTGGGAAAAAATGACAGCGAAAGTAAGTATGCGCGTCATTCAATACAGGATACCGATTAAGGGTGTCAAAAGGAACATTGACATGTTGCGAATATACAGGGTGTCTCAAAAGTTCGTTGACACATTTCCCATGCCAATAAAGCCTATAAGAAACGGCCAAAAATCTAAGGTTTTGGTATCTGTGTGTACACTAGACAAATATGCATGCAATGACAACTGATTCGGAAGGTTGAAAACCAAACCCTTTGCTGCATCTCCAAAAATATTTGCCCATACCGATTTTCGTCGCGCCGTCACCTGCCGGAGGCTGAAAAAAGGTTACCAGCTTTCAAGCTCTTGTAGGGGAATCCCCTGCAGTTTCTGCGTCGAATTTAGGTTTGATGAGCTCCCCGGCAACATCCGCTTCTCCCTGAAAGCCGACAGCTTGCATCGACACCATCCGTGAGCATTTTGTAGGTCTTCTCTGGCGCTAACTCCTTCATGAATGACTGGCGCCGACCTCCCAAGCACCATTTTCCTATTCAAAACAACCCAATTCCTGAACAAATGGGAAGTGCCAGGGGCAAATTTTTCGCAGCATATCGTAGCAGAATGCGTCGGCCATCTGTTTCTGAGACACATTTGCAAATTTTGCAAATCCCAAACGCTCTTCATTCCCCATGCCGAGACCTTCGCTGGGTTGCGGAGTGTTTTCCTCAGGAGAGGTTCTGCTTTGTAAACGGCCAAAACCTGTCCATCGTGCGGTTTTGTTGGGATTTTGTGTCTAAAAGAAAGCTATTTGCTCCAGATCTGCCTCTTGAAACTTCGTAAGATAAAACTTTACATTAAATGACACTTTTGGAGGGTCAGTTGCCTTGGCATTGACGATTTTCGTATTATTTTCCCCAAAAAATTTAGCATTATAGATATTATAAACAATTTCAAAATGATTCTTTGTCTTTATCTCATGATGACCTGCAATTTTTGAAACTGGGTAGCCTCTGTATGTGAGCTTCTGGCCAGTTTTCAATAGTTATGACCGCATTTTCAGCTGCTTTCCGGAGCACGTGTCTGCTGCCGTACGAAGGTCGTTCAAAACGCTGTTAGTCTCGCATGGTTTCGTCCTTCCCAAATTTTAGCCACCGTTTTTATCAGATGATCATCATGTTATACTCATCCTCGCCGGCACTTTGCCATGTGTCATTTCCGACTTAGCCATTCCCATTACTCCTGAATCAGAGAGTTTCTCAGCCGACCCGATTTTGCGACCTCCATTTTCATGCCTGACCCATGGTCAGAGGTGAACCCTTTTTGTGAGCTCATGAATGGTCGAATGCACTTGAAAACAATGCGACTGCTGGGGGAAGGTTGTTACCAATGCCCATGCAAAATTTCTGTTAATTTCTCGTTGATTCAGAATTATTGACAAAAAAGCATGGCTGGTACCTGTCAACGAACTTTTGAGACACCCTGTAGTATATTTCCAGCTGTCCCGGCTGCTAGTGCATATACCACGTGGTCTGTTTTTTCCCATGCTGTACACGAACTGCCACTTTAACTGGCACCTGCACCCTGCCTCGCTCTGCCCTCCCCACCTCCATCCCTCGCCCCGGCCTGTCTCACCGTTTTTTCCTCTGCAGGCGGCGCGCGCGGTTCATCTTTCTCCGCTCGAGCGTCGAGTGGTTCTCGGTGATGATCCGCGCCAGACCGAAGTCGGCAACCACCACTGTCCGGTTCTGAAGGTCACAGACGGACGGACGGATGGGTCAGCGGTCAGCGGTCATATGGTCACCCTGTTCAACACGTGCTCAACAGAATCCGTATCACTTTCGGAAAAGCATAAACTCAAGTTACACGTAAAAATGTGCCGCCATTAAAGGAACAGTCCCCTCACTGACCTCCCTGACGAGGCAGTTGTGCGAGTTGAGGTCACTGACCCCGGTCCCCCTCACTGACCTCCCTGACGAGGCAGTTGTGTGAGTTGAGGTCACTGACCCCGGTCCCCCTCACTGACCTCCCTGACAAGGCAGTTGTGTGAGTTGAGGTCGCGGTGGATGATGTCCCGGCTGTGCAGGTACGCCATGCCGGCCGCGATATCCCTGGCGAAGCCGACGCGCTGCTCCCAGGGCAGCGGCTCGCTGGCGTTGTGTACCAGGGCAGCCAGCGAGCCGCCACTGATGTACTCGGTGACCAGGTGCAGTCGGCGCTCCTTGTACAGCACGCCGATGAAGCCCAGCACGTTCGGGTGGTCCAGAGACCGGAGCACGGCGACCTGTCAGGGGCGGAAATAGAGGGTCAGTCAGCCTGCGACCGGCGCATACTCTGCACGTGGGTGGCGGGTAAGACCCCGGACCGACGCGCGGCAGGTGGCAGCACTGGAGAATGGCCCAGCGAAGAAACGGGGGGGGGGGGGGGGGGGCACTGGCAGGGCATACCAGGAATCCTCACTTCAAGAGCTGACGCAACATCGTCCCCTAAAATTCCGTGCAGGATCATGCCCATCAGATAGATGAGCAGCGCGCAGTTAAAACGTTCGCTTTACGTTTATGCCGCTTGAAACCGTCATAACATGAGCCGTCAGCACGGTGGCCCGACTGTCAGGGGACCAGCTCAGGTGTCGCTGGCAACCGTCTCCGCCTCACCTCCTTCAGGAAGTTGGACTGCGCCTCCTCGTCCACCCGGTACAGCTCCTTGAGCACCATCGTCTCGCCCGTGGTCCGGTGCGTCACCTGGCGGGACAGGTAAATGACGAATTAATAACAATGCGAGGTGAGCACGAACAACACAGCATTTCGACTCACATCATTTAACCTGCGACACTGGCTTGAATGGCAGCTGAACAACGATATAAATATAAAGTGGCTCCATAGTCGCACGCAGTTCAATCGTTTCTAATAAACGCCTTTTTACGATTTACCAGCACGTTTCAATTGAAAACTGATAAATACGTCGGCTCGAACGGGCCAAACCTACCTTGAACACCTTTCCGAAGAACCCGGTGCCGAGCAGGTCACCCTTGACGAGGTCGGCCGCCCGAAAGATGCGCTGGTGTTTCGGCGGAACTCGGAACGACTGGGTTCGGGCCAGTGTGTCCGACTCGCCGCCATCCGGGCCACTGCTGTAGAGAGACACAGCACACGGCGGAGGGTCAGATATGCAGGGACGGAGAGGACCAGCCTCACAGGGCCTCTCTGTTACCATTGACTATCAATATAACTACATATTTCAATTGGCATCGGCACTTAGCGCCCCACCCTACTACAAAGCACACACTCATCGCACCCCGCAACCCGTCCGTAGCCTCCTACTTCCCCAGGACGCGCCCGCATTCCGGTCCCACCTCCCTCCCGTCCCTCCGCACCTCTCGAGTATGCGCGGCATGCTGCTGGAGCGCTCCTCCTTCTCCTGCCGCCCGGGCCGGCGCAGCTGGCGACTCCGGCCCGACAGGTATCCCTCGTCAGAGCGACGCCAGCGCCTCTGGCGGCCGCCGTCCACACTGAGGCGCCGGGCCGACGGCGGCACAGGACGAGGGTCGTGCTCGATGGTTAGCTGTCGGCAGAGAGGGGAGGTAAGGCAATGCTCTCGCCGAATGAGACAACAGCGGAGATGCATGATACACATTGCAAACATAATAGTTACGGTAATGTTCCCTGTCACTAAAGGGGGCTTCAGAATACATCAACAAAGAGTCCATCTCAGACATCAGCGGAAAATGCTAGAAAAAAAGAGGTCAGAGAGGAAAAACTGACCGATAGCCAGCTCCAAAACGATATTTGCTGAATTCCTCAAACGAGAAGTGCTATCGTAAACCGCCCTCACAACCAATGCGATCCATTCGCACTGTTCCCTCACTACCGCGTCCCACTGCCGCTCCCCGACCGTCCGCCGCTCCCACCTGCACGTCCTCGTGGGCGTCGTTAATGATCCTCTC
This sequence comes from Amphibalanus amphitrite, assembly GCF_019059575.1. Taxonomy (NCBI): domain Eukaryota; kingdom Metazoa; phylum Arthropoda; class Thecostraca; order Balanomorpha; family Balanidae; genus Amphibalanus; species Amphibalanus amphitrite. Next base: position 54,721 of record NW_024883057.1, on the reverse strand, counting down.
GATGGTTTCCATGTTGTCGCCGGAGACGGGCAGACCGTTCACCTCCAGCACCCGGTCACCGGCGTGCAGCGAGGCGATCTCAGAGTTCAGACTCATCCTGGGGAGGTTAAGGTCACAGGTCACGGGTCAGGTCACTTTGGAGAGAGGTCTCATACAGAAGCGGGGCGATCTAAGATTTCAGACTCATCCTGCGGAGGAAAGGGGATGTACAAGTTACAGAGACTCATCCTGGGAGATTATAGGTCACGTCCTGTGAGGTCAACAGAGGCGCAACGTTCATGCAACAGGGAGACGGTCTCAGAGTTCAGACTCATCCTGGGAGACACAGGTCACATGTGAAGTCGACTGAGGCGCTAAGTCTGATAAAATACGGAGGCAATCTCAGAGTTCAGATTCTTGTTGGGAGACATGGAGCACAGGTCACACGCCAGGGTCTAATCGTGGTGCGACGTCTGATGAGGCAAGTGAATGTCGCACGGTTCAGAGCAATGCTCGTCTTAGTTTCAGTAAACAACAGTACTGAGTTCTACCCCACTTTTCCCATCACACTCACTCTGCGATTCGGACGGCCACCGAGCCGGGATCTGGCGACCCGAGCCGGATCTGCCGGGAGGCGGCGTCCTCCCCGCCGCCGGGCAGCTGCACCAGCTGGATCGAGTGTGGGACGCGGAACGGCTCCGAGGGCGCCAGCAGCTCCATACGGCGCGTGTAGCAGTCGCCGCTGGAACAGAGAGGCATGGTGAGACAGTGAGACAAATGCGATGGAATGGAGATGCAGTGAGGCAGTTGCGGTGGAATGGAGAGACACGGAGAGACACCGAAACAGGCACGGTGAGGAAATCACGACTGGTCCGGATAAACACGATGAGACGTAACGGAGAGGGAGGCACAATCACCGCTGGAATAAAGACACCCTGAGACAGTCACGGAAAAGAGGAAAGGAATAGCCGCACATCAATTCAAGTCTCAAACCAACAAACGAACGCGCACAGGAGGGTCAAACAGATAACTGTACGTACATTTTGATCGGTAGGCAGTGTTGAAAAAAGAATGCGATATGCAGCACTTACGATGAGTTAACAGTGCGTAAGTAAGACTAATGGTAGCACGGGACGAAAACCGATGTAGCCAAAAGGACACCTCAGTCACACATAGCCCACTGCGACTTGGTTCGCTCTGCACCGTGCACGATCTATGTACAGTAGGTGGAGACAGATAGCTAACAGGAAGTCAGTGCCGCACAGCTATTTAAATCAGATACCGTATCAGTACCTATCGTTACAAACTAATCTCGCCACTTGACTGAGTTGAGTCACGGGGGAAGTTTAAAGACAAGTTAATACGCGGGGATCCCTTCCACCCACTAAAGAAAGGTCCCAAACATAAGGTGCCTACATCCCCATATGGATAAAAGGCAGCTGTCACCACGCTACCCAAGGCTTTACTAACCCGGCAGTTGCTGGGGTATTTCGCCACCCACCGTTTGCTGGGGGGGGGGGGGGCGTTAAACGCCCCCAGCCGATAACTCGAGAACCAATAGGCGCAGCGAAACGCACGAGGCGTCAAACGAAAGAACGCGACGAGACGCTTCAGATGAGTACTTTAAAGTTGAATTTTGAGGTCACAGGTCAGGTCAAGGTCAGGTCAAACACCTGAAATCGGGCTTTCAGTAGCATGGACTTCAGGACTTCGCAATGGGCGCCTCTCGTCATAAACTCTGTCAAAACGGTGCACAATCCATCATATAAGGCCTACAAGAGTGTCAGCTCCATGCAGGAGTCAGTCAAGCATAGGTCAGGGTCAAGGTCAGGTCAACCGGGCAGGCACATATCCCCGAAAATAAAAACTGATATTCGCAGCCTGTGACACATGTTTTATGGGTAATTTGGGGCGTAGAACACGATGGTGACATTCATTTTATCATATGTGTACGTGTTTGGCTAAAAAAGTTCAATTTAAGAAATTCATGTATCATGGTCGTGAAGTAGTCACGAGAAATTGCCAAGATTCAGTTCAAGATTTTGGAAAATGCGGAACGATAATCAATAATCGAAGATAGCCATTTGATTCTTCATGGTATTGGCAGTCTAATGGCGTTTACGGCATGTTTATATGTCTATTCTGTGATTTTATATGATTTTTTGAACATATGCCGTTTTTGGTTGAAAACTCAGAAATCATGACGTCACCAAAACCTCGATATCTCAAAAATTTTCCGACCGATTTTTTTGAAACTTTGTCACAATAAACTTCAATCAATTCCCTACAGGTACCCAAAATTTGGCGCGCCTGCGGCGCGCCGTTTTTATGCTATGGCCCGGCGAAAAAAGTGGGGGCGTTTAACGCCCCCCCCCCAGCAACTCGCGGGCTAATTTCCCACACTGCCCGAGGATTTACTATTTTACATTCACCAGCTACGCAGAGCTTGGAGCGTCGTAAGATCACTTTACACTCACCAATAAGCTTGGAGCAGTACAATAGTAATTTTACACTCACCAGTAGAGCTTGGAGCGCTCGATGAGCGCGTACGCCTGTCCATCCTCGATGAAACCGCTACAGGAGGTGCACCGGAAACACTCCGGGTGGAACTTGTGTTCGGCCGCCTCCATCACAGGGCCGGTGATCACCTAAAACAGGTCAGGTCAGGTCAGGTCAGTAGCCGGCCGCCTCCATCACAGGGCCGGTGATCACCTAAAACAGGTCAGGTCAGGTCAGGTCAGGTCAGGTCAGTAGCCGGCCGCCTCCATCACAGGGCCGGTGATCACCTAAAACAGGTCAGGTCAGGTCAGGTCAGGTCAGGTCAGTTCAGCGACCGGCCGCCTCCGTCACAGGACCCGGTGATCACATGAGGCCAGGCCAGGTCAGGTCAGAGCCCAGTGGCCTCTGTCACAGGACCATTGATCACCTGAGGTCAGGTCAAGTCAGGTCAGGTCATGCCAGAGCTCAGTTACTTCCATCACAGGCTCAGTGATCATCTAAGGTCAGGTCAAGGCCAGGTCAGGTCAGGTCATGTCAGTTCAGTGACCGGCCGCCTCCATCACACTGATCACCTGAGGTTAGGTCAGGTCAGGTCAGGTTGGACCAAGTATGTTTTAGACCGTCACCAATCACTACCGTTCTGAACCGACGCGATGATTAGGACCCTAAGGTCACGTCAGGGCAGGTCAGCAAGTTTGCCACTGCATCGTCTTTGAATTTGACCTACTCGCACTAGAAATTTCATAGCTCTGCCACAATTCATTCGACGTTCGTCGTCGGTGACAAATGAATTTGCAAACAAAGCAAAATGTACTTCACCAATATTTACTTTCTGCCCGGATGCATCGATTCAAATAGCATCCCGTGGCTGCAAAGGACAGCATAAACACCAGCAGAAACATGGAGTCGGGTATTTCCACTAGATCCAAACACAACCCGGTCCTTGCAGCGTGCATTCGACCGACCCGGTCCCACACCGCGTCCCGTCCCGTCCCGTCTCCGCGCCCTACCTTGGAGCAGGCCTGACACGACTCGCCGAACTTGTCGGCGTAGTCGGCCTTGCAGAAGAGGATGCCGTCCTTCTCGAAGTACCAGGTGGCCAGCGACGCGTCGCAGACGGAGCATCTGCGGCGGCCGGCGCGGCGGCGGGGAGGTGTGGGGGTTAGCACGCAGAGATTTGGGCACATTACCATGGAGGGAGGGCACGCCATCACAGCAAACAAGTTCAGTCACCGACGGCACACACACACGGCACACGGTAGCTGCACCCCGACAGCCGGTGAGTGGTTAGGAGGAGAGAGTGACGAGAGGACAGGGAGACAGAGGGATGGAACGAGAGGGCCCATAGGGAATACAAGCAGGGCAACGAGAGACTTTGATACCGACTTTGAACACCAAATAAGTCGCTGTTAGAATGTTAATTTGTTATTATGACGTACATACATACAACAGAATCTTTTACAACAAAATGAAAACACCAGCGCAAAAATCATCGAATAAATAGTAATAAAATCAACCACAATAAACGTAAAAAATCCCTAAACATAAAAAGCGCACAACAAATCACAGATAAGGGCACTGACCAATATATAATACATCACCTGCAGTGCATGCGATGAATAAAGAAAATGCAGCTGTACGTACCTGTAATTCTTCCTGAAGTCCATGAAACACCAAAACAGAACACAGGTTAGTCGCCGTTGCCGAACACACAGTGGCAGTTCTCGAACGGGGAGCACCAGTCAGTTCACCGGCCGAGCACCGTGTTATCAACGCAGCCGCAGAAGCAGTGTCAGCACAGTGGTAGTTATAGTTAAAGGCGCTTCACCTGATACCATTTATTATCAATGCTATCTGTAAACCGCTCCAAAAGCGAACAGAGTATAATTTGAATGGTAAAACCGACACCATCGCAGCCATGAATAGTTTGTCGTTGATGTTTTTGGTAGAATTGGAAGTGTTCGTGAGTAACAAGTAACAACCTAAGCCAAACAGGAAAATACTAACGATAAACACCATTAACCAGTAACAACACACTTATTGGATAAGTCACTGATTAAACCGTTATTGTATTAGCATTAACATTTATTCTTCATGTTAGACACAACATAGCATAAAAACAAAGTTACCGTGCGAGAACGCACCCGATGAAGAGCGTTCTCCCCTTGCCAGCTTTCTTCCGAGTTAGCACAGGTTAAAACCTCTGCGACATTTATTGAGTACTTACCATTTATCAAAAACTACCTATAAAACCCGAGCCCGCCCGCCGGTTTCCGTAACCCGCACCACCGCCGTCCTGCCTGTCTGTCCCCGAGACTCACCGGAAACACTCTGGGTGGTAGGACTTGCCCAGCGCCTGCAGCTCCTCGTCCTCGATGTCGTTCATGCAGCACGCGCACGTGGGGTCCTGTTCGTCGCCAGCGGCCTCCTCGGGCTCCGGGTCAGCCGGCGGCTGGCCCGGCCCGCCCGAGGAGCCGCCGGCCGCCGCCGGGCCCCCGGAGCCTCCGGCGCCCAAGCAGAGCATGCCGCCTACGGGCCGGGGCAATCGTCAGATACGGGGGGACACGGGACAGACAGAGCAGCCCCAGCGCCCGAGCAGAGCATGCCGCCTGCGGGCCGAAACAACGGTCAGACACGGGGGGACACGGGGCAGACAGACACCGGCACAGCAGACCGCCTGCGGGCCGGGGCAATCGTCAGACACGGGGGGACACGGGGCAGACAGACACCGGCACAGCATACCGCCTGCGGGCCGAGACACAGACACTGGTCATACACGGAGGGACACGGGGCACAGGATACCGCCTGCGGGCCCAGACAACGTAAAGCACAGAGGGAAAATATAACACACATTGAACACACATTGACGACGGCCGCGCAGAATCAGCACAGCGAAACATCTGCCAGCGCTCAATGCCTAGAAAACATTTTTATTTCACATGCTGCATCTTTCTCTTGTCAGCAGATAACCAAAACCATGGGAGAACCAATCGACGATTACTGATCCTGCTATGCCGTTGAACATGTTTTTTTTTTTCAAAATAAAAATAAGTGAGCAATAAGGGACCATCCTTGGGGTGCACACGAACTGCGGACCTCCGTCCGACAGTCGCGGCGGAGACTGAGTTGGCAGAGGGCCGGCCGACCAAGTGCAATGCAGCCGAGCTCAGCCGGTGCGTGCTCGGACATTGAACGGCGCCCATTGCCCAGTCAGCAGAAGGGCGCTAAACACGACGGCTGGCGACCGGCCAAAACACCACTCTGTTGCTAGATGAGAATGGGAATGGAGGGTTTCACAGGGACCAAATGAGATAAAGACAGCACGCTGTGGATGTTGTCATAGTCCGTGCAACACTCGTGCATATTTTGTGCTTGTAGATAACTGCTCTGCGTGCTGACAGCTCGTAATCAGATCATGCATAAGATGCATGCATCAGGAACAAATCGCTCAACAATGTCCATGTGGACAAGTGGATGCCAACAACCCTCTGAAACTGAAAAACAGACAAGCGGGAAATAATATATTTGCATCTAATAATCCAAAAACTTGATATTTAAGCTGAATATAACGAAGCCTCGGCGTGCTCGTGAACGCATAACACCAAAACAGCGACAGCGCCGAAAATAGGCCGACAAAAGTGCGGCAGCGGCTGGCAGCTGGTCTTACAGCTGGCGCCGGCGGAACGGAGCGCCGCCCACCACCAGGAGCTCCACGCCTCCGACCACTGCGAGGGGAGCGAGCGGACGCTGACGAAAATGTCCTCCAGCATGGCCCAGCCTGAAAACCGCGCACCGCGTGCCTGAAAATAACGCACCTGGGGGAACGCATCCGTCTGGGAACGACATTTACGAGAATAAAACAAATTAAAAATATTCCACTGCGAGAGAAGCAACCACACACGCAGACTGAAAACTACACATTGTAAGGCTGAAACAGGAAATCACGAGTCTGGATACTACACTAGAGACGAGTGTAATGGCATATGAAGTCACTCTTTTGTTCCAATTAATGTGTGCGTGCTTGGTTCTATCGTAAGCACGCCAGCACTAGCTGCCACTTTGATACTGCATGTGGGCACCATAATGTTGTGTAAGCTGCCTACGAACTCAAACAATAATATTATAAAAGTGCATGATTTTATTACTCGTGAGTCGTGATGCAATGCAGGCAACTGACTCTTCCAGCTGGTGGTGAGATATTGGGTATCGGTGGTTCCATGAGCGCCGGCTTCCTGAGAAGTAGCCAGCCATTGCCGCCCGCGACACGGATCTCGACACTGGTGAGCTGAAGATGCTCACTGCGATCGACACCGTCACGCATCACGACACTGGCCGATTCTGTCCAGTTTCCGAGCACGAGAGCCGAGGCGTGGGGTATTTCCTGTCGCATGGCGAGTCACAAGGGCACCGCAAGGTCGCTCGTGCAGCGAGCCACATCAAATATTTACACTGCGCCTCGTCACAGCTATCCTGTCGGCTGAGCGGCCGATCACAACGGGACAAGGTGCGCCCCCCCATATGTTGGGCCATTGCACCGCCTTCTAATCTCAAGACAACCACTCACGTGGTCTTTAGTAACTAGACCGGCGCATTCCGATCCGAATTCGAACAAAAAGCATGTCACGCCAATACAACAACCATATCCGTCCCTGCGGCCTGCCCCTAGCGATTCATCCAGGGCTTTTATGGTAGGTACGACATACCATGGTTACTCCAATGGTGTCGACACAGCCATTTAGCTAAATGGCTTGAAAACCTGTTAAGTAAGACCCCACTTACAAAAATAAAAATATAAATAGCAAAATGTGGGCTCATCGCATGCATTTTCAGCACCATGATTTGACTACTTGAGCCGCGGCCAAGTAGCGTTCCTCCAGGCCTATCATCAGCCATGCGCATCTCGCCCTACCACCGAGCGACAACACCAAACCTTTACATGAACTGAGCGCATCTTGTTTACCAACGCTGCATAGTGCAAAAACCTCAATTTTTTTTCGACGCAACTTGTTATATAGCTGCGTCGAACGGTCCGGTACATCATGTTCGGTAAACCGTATACAGTATATTATTTGACTGCAGCTTGAAAATCATTTGCAGTGTATTATATGACTGCTTGAAGCTGTGGAGCTGTGGTCTTCAAGTTCAAGCCATCCCATTGGCCCTGCACAATGGGTTAGTCCACATCCTGAATCCCTCCCATCAGCCATGCTCATTCCTCTCACCCTACCGCGTCCGCCCGTGCCCCACAACAGTGCAACTTGCCAATGGCTGCCAACAGTGTGGAAACCTGGGTTGGGCTGCACCATCCCTTTCCTGTTCCATACCACCCTGAACCTTGGGGGAGGGGGGCAAATGCATGTATTTGTGATTAGCATTAGCCTTAAAAGTGAAAGTAAGGAAGCCACAGGCCCTTTGAAAGGGGCCTCTTTCCATGGACAGCTTCAACTTCTGAACTGATTGGGGGACAAGTTTCAATAATTAGCCTGTGCACCAGCAGTTTCAATGGTAAATATTTAGCCATTTATTCACTTTAGGACTGGTAACCCATTTACTTTTGGTGCAGTCCCCAAGTAATAAGCAAATCACATGATATCCTTTGACCTGATTTCATATCTGATATGAGATATCTATTCATGGCACAAACAAATTTAAAAGCACTAATGCAATATGTAGAGTAACATAAAATTCCTCGTGGCGAAGCAGTGCAGTACCAAAGGCAATACTGACACCTTAGGGGAGATTACAGACAATGGTAAGTCAAATATTTTTAGGTTAAATTGTTGTGTAGCTGGTTTCAGGCTGAAGGCCTGAAGGCTGATGCACAACCACTCACCTAAAAATATTTGACTTACCATTGCTTGCAATCTATTCATGTCCTCTCCGTGGCCGAGTGGATTATAGCACCGGAATTCGACGCTTAGCCGGAAGTGACAGCCCGGTTCAAGCCCCGGTGCGGGCGGCCGCATTTAGCTCCTACATGTAATGGCGTGCGTGTCTGTGGCAGGGGCCGCGCAGAAGCCAGGTAACGTGAGTGAGCGGAGGGGACTGTGTCCAGTCATGAGGGCACGTTAAACGTTTGGACAAAATTCTGCCATACAACTGGAATTGCGTGATCGGGTGGTGGGGTCAGGGTCAGCATAACAAGCTATGCTTAGTGCTGACTCTGATTCCTCAAAACCGCCCATTCAGACATTCGGACTAAATTTATTTAAAAAAGAAAATGTGAGTAACGGTATAACCTGCCATACTGAAGTATGGCAGGTTAGGTAGGTAAGGCGGTAGTCGTAAAGCAGGGCGCAGGCATCACATTTCCGTGTATATGGCTGGAAGTACGTCCGTGACATGGTATATTGCGGTGACACTAGCACCAGTCTCAAGGCCACAGCCTGTCACACTACCTTGAGCTATCTACACAGAAGTGTGACGCCTGCTTTACGACTACCGGTAAGGCTTGGTTATGTTTCTTTAACATTTTGATGACATGTTATTAGCATACCTATCTGGATTTAGGATGTTAACAATAGAAGAATGTGTAAAATTTACCGTTAAAAGTGTGTCAGTCCAAAAGTAAATATCTACCGCCAAATCTGGATTCTGCACCATTAGAACAAGCAATCACTGAAGAGAAATAAAGCGAGAAAAATCATGACGAGATCTCGTATAAATGGCCATGCATTGGCATTGCAGAATGGGCTGTGGCCTGTGGGAATGAGTAATGACTCGAGTCTTTATTGAAATTAACCTTTCCTAAATCCAGTTGGTAGCCTAGCCCTAACAGAAAGCATCGCACAAACCTTTGAGTTGTCCCTTTTGTTCTGCACACCAAATTTGACGATCAGTTTGAGTTCAAGTTCTGCAGCCCGAAATGGCCTTGGACTTGGAGCACCGAACTTCACAAAATTCTTCCAAGCACCGCTACAAAGATAAGGATGCTGAGATTCGTGAGTTGCTTATAACTCCGCCACAAAGCTGAAAAAAATATTGTCAAAACATATCTCAACCTGCTTCGCCTCCAAATTCTTAATTATCGAATGGCAAATGGCAGCTTCGTTTTACATGAGTATACAGATATAGCGCAATAAAGACGATCTAATGGCAGATACTAAAATCAAAATAAATAGCTCATTTCTGATTATAATGACGTCAATAAAGTTTCTGGCGCAGCTGTTTTGTAAAATATCTCATCTTGCTTCATATTTATTTATAAAATTGAAATATGCTTACATTTTACTTCAAATTTTGTAAAATATTGTGAAAAATAAGATTGAACTGTAAATATTTTTTTTTATTTAAAAGTAATGACGTCATCAAATTTTAAAGGGAAATCCCTCAAATTGAAGGAACCTGAGGGAACCTAGGTTAAATTACAAGATTTAAATAAATAGATATATTTCGATTTTACATCATTTCTTTTGTGTAATAGCCCTAACAGTCTTGGAGTCTTGCTCGCGCTTTCGGCGGGGTCGGACGCTTCTCGTCGAGCTCTCGCCCCGGATCACCTGCCGCTGCGCTCCTAGCCTGTCAACACCGAGTGACCTTGAACATTAACTGCGATACCAAAGACCTTTATGAAATATATCCTGTTAATCCTTACTTTTTGGTCCTAAACCTTCCGCCAAATCAACGAAAACAAGTGTGATGACACTGGAACGGTCTCCAATTTTGAAACGTCGGGGCAGACGACTCGGTTCAAACGGACAATCAGCTGTTCCAACTACGACGGCTGTAGGGGAAGATGGCCGCCCCCACGCTGCCCCGCCGGAGCCCGCGCCAGGTTCGTCGAGAAGTGTCTCAACGAGTTTCGACGGTAAGAAAAGTGGAAAGAAAGCGGTATCTGAGTCGAAAGACGGTGGTGTGGAACAGCAGAGGAGCGGAGATGAGGATCTAACCCCAGAAAAAGGTGAGAAAACCCTTTCAGCTGCTAGTAAGTGCAAACGAAACATTCAGAAGCTCGATGAGAACGCTTACCGACTCTGGGGAGGCTGTTCTAGAACATCTAGTGACACTGGGAGTGAATCAACAATCTGCAAAGGTGGGCCCCTAAACATGGATTGTGGGAATCCAGTTCTTGATAGCCAGGAGGGGGTCCAATGTGACTGCTGCTCCGGGTGGTTCCACGATACATGTCAGGGAATCGAAGTCCCAGCAATCCGAGCTCTGGACAAGTACAAGATTCTCTCATGGCTCTGTGCCGAATGCAAGTACAACATCAAAAAGAAGGATGAGTCCAAGAAGGTAGACTGTCTCGAAACAAAAGTTCACAACCTTGACACGGATGTACGTAAGCACATGGAGTTTGTCGAGAACTTCCTCAAGGACCAGGAAAAAACTCACATGGAGCAAAGTAAACAGCTAGAACAAAGCCTAAAAACCTACAGTGAAGAGAAAAAAACATATGCAGAAATTTTGAAAGGTACATGTGAAGAAGTTGCCCAAAAGGTGTCAGAAAGGGTGGCATCCCTTCCAGCCAACAATGGTAAGGGTGAAGCTCAGACCACAGGTGCATCTGGGAAAACTGTCCAGGATATCTCATCTGTATTTGATGACTTCCTCGACAAAGAGAAGCGGAAGTTAAACGTGGTTGTTCACAATCTGAAGGAGTCCCTGGGTGACTCTTTTAAGGAAAGGTCTGAGGGAGATGCTGCCCTGTTCACATCCATGATAAAGAATGCTTTCAAGTTGTCTGTCACTCCTGTGAAAACATTCCGAGTTGGAAAGAAACTCCCTGATAGACCACGACTTCTTATAGTCACACTTGACAGCTTGTCCTCCAAGTATGACATACTTAAGATGTCCCCCCAACTAAGGAGCTCGGATGAGTTCAGCGACATCTTTATCAACCCAGACATGACCCAGAAAGAACGGGAACTGGGAAAGAAGCTAAGAGATGAACTTGCTGCCCGTAGAAGAGCTGGCGAAACAAACCTCACTATCAGAAGAGGCAGAATTATCCAGAGAGATGATGGAGCAGCTCGCGCATCTGCTCCCGAGGGAACAGCTCGTTCATCTGCTCCGCAACCAAATCTCAACTCAGTGCCACCCCAAGCTCCTGCTCCAGGGCCACGCACTGTTGTTGGCCAGGAAGGAACTCTCCCTGTACAGGAATCTGGAGCCAACCAGGAGTCTGCTTCAGTCTCAGCCGATGCTCTCAATCCAACTCCGAGTGCTAGACCAACCAGCACTCACCAGAGAGGCGGTCAAAAATGACTAGCCTCCCACCTCAAGGAACATGGCAAAACGGGGCTGAAAGTAATTTATACGAACACTGACCAGTTCCCTAACAAGAAGGACGACCTTTGCATGCTCATCGCTGGTAACGAACCTGATGTAATCTTGCTCACCGAGGTCATCCCGAAAGCACAAGTTCATCCTATTTCTCCAGCCATCTTGTCTATCCCTGGCTTCACTCTACATTGTAACTTTGAGCCTGACCAACCCAATCTCGGCTCTAGTGGAAAAAGGGGTGTTTGTATCTATGTGAGAAACAATCTACAGGCTGTTCAAGTTGAATTTAGTGGCCACAACTTCGAGGAGCAATTGTGGGTGAGGTTTGAACTGATGAACTCTGACATCTTGCTTGTTGGGTGCATCTACCGAAGTCCTTCAGGAAACAATCTCCAAAGCATGCATGAGCTTGCAGACCTTCTTGAACAGGTGTGTTCACTGAATCCATCCCATCTGCTTATTGCTGGGGACTTTAATGTGCCTGATGTCGACTGGGATAGTGGCTTCTCAACCGCTCCTGACAACCATTACTCTCACTTACTGGTGCAAACTTTCAACGACTGCCTCCTCGAGCAGCATGTCTCCAAACCAACCAGATATAGACAAGGTGAAGCCTGTAACGTGCTGGACTTGATTCTCACCAATGAAGCAGGACTGGTCTCCAATTTAAACTACATGCCTGGTCTAGGAAACAGCGATCACGTTCTGCTGAAGTTTGACCTGAATTGTTATGCTGGCCCAGGGAAATCTGACATCCCGAAGCTAGATTTCAGGCGTGCCAACTTTCCCACCCTGAATGCACTGCTGAGCGATGTTAACTGGGGTGTGTTGGCCCAGTTGAATGTGGACCAAAGCTACAACTTCTTCAAACACTCAGTTGCTGGGGCTGTCAAGGCCTCTGTTCCCACTGCTAGGGCAGGACAGAGGAAGAAGAATCTATACATCAACGGGAAGGCCAACCAGCTCAAAAAGAAGAAAGTAACCCTGTGGCGCCAGTACACGGCAACCAAAGACCCCATTGATCATGCCAGATTTGCACGCTGCCGAAACGAGCTCAGGAGCCTCACCAGAAGCTTGCGAAGAAACTTTGAGCTCCAACTGGCGGCCAAGATCAAAACCAATCCAAAGGCCTTCTGGCAGTACACGAATTCACGCCTGAAAGTGAGGACGGGCATCGGAGATATTCTTGACCCCGAAGGCAGGTCAGTCAGTGACGACTCAGCAAAAGCCGACATCTTGAATGACTACTTCTCCAGTGTCTTCACTACTGAGGAACAGGAAGTTCCCGATCTCGCCCGGCAGCAAACCTCACTCAACATCAGCGATGTGTCCATCTCTCCAGAAATGGTCCGACAGAAGCTGGCATCCCTGAAGACCACGAGCTCTCCTGGCCCCGACGACATCCACCCAAGAGTTCTATCTGAGTCGGCCAACTCCATCAGTGCTCCTCTCGCTTCCATCTACCGCAAGTCATTAGATGAAGGATGTGTTCCCCACGACTGGACACTTGCCACAGTTGTGCCCATCTTCAAAAAAGGAGACAGAAGACGACCAGAGAACTATCGTCCAATTAGCCTAACTGCAGTGACGTGCAAGGTCATGGAGTCGCTGATAAGGGACCAATTGATGGCATACCTCACCTCGAATGGACTGTTGTCGCGTCACCAGCATGGTTTTCGCCCACACCGATCCTGCACGACTCAGCTACTGGAAGTCTTGGATGACTGGAGCCGTGCGATTGAAGACGGGAGCCCGGTCGACGTCATATATCTGGACTTCAGAAAAGCTTTCGATTCCGTCCCTCACGAACGCCTACTCGTCAAACTGAGAGCATACGGTGTGACTGGACACCTCCTTGAGTGGATAAGGTCATTTCTATCCAATCGGCAACAACGAGTCGTCGTGCAAGGTTGTCAATCCACCTGGTCTCCTGTCACCAGCGGGGTGCCACAGGGTTCTGTACTAGGGCCCCTTCTGTTCCTTGTATATATCAACGACATCCCCGACGCGGTGAGGTCCTGCATCAAGATTTTTGCTGATGACACGAAGTTGTACCGCAGCATTGATACTCCCAGTGATGCATCCCTGCTCCAGCTCGACATTGATGCTCTCACCACCTGGTCCAAGAAGTGGCAGCTTGCGTTCAACCAGAGCAAGTGTGCGTCCTTGAACGTCGGGGCCAAGAACTCTGGTCACTCCTACTCTATGAACGGTGTCTGCCTCGCCTCCACCTCAGCTGAGAGAGATCTGGGTGTCATCATCGATCCCGAGCTGAAGTTCAGGAGGCAGGCTTCCTCGGCTGTATCAAAGGCTTCACAGATTCTGTCTCTGATCCAGAGGTCATTCTCGAATCTGGACGAGATCACTCTGCCGATTTTGTTCAAGGCATTTGTCAGGCCCCACCTTGAATACGGCAACCTCATATGGGGCCCGTTCAATCGTGCAGACATCAAGCTTGTGGAGCGAGTCCAGCGGCGCGCTACTCGATTAGTGTCCGGCATCAGGAGCAAACCATATACTGAGAGACTGAAATGCCTGAAGCTTCCTTCACTGCTCCACCGAAGACGCCGTGGTGACATGATTGGAATGTACCAGCTGCTGCATAACGAGATCGATATCGACTCGGACAAGTTTGTCAAGCCTGCGTCCACGAGGTCCAACCGTGGCCATCCCTGGAAGCTGTACAAACCACATGCCAAGTCACGAGCCAGAAGACAACTATTCACTATTCGAGCGCTCAACGACTGGAACTCCCTCCCTGCAACAGTTGTCCAGGCCCCATCCCTCAATGCCTTCAAATCCAGACTTGACAAGCATTGGGCCAATCTGATGTACCTGACTCCTACTCACGACTAGAGATGACCACCAGTCACGAGCTCGACGAGAGCGGGACCTACAGGCGAGTTGCCTTTCAAAATTCCCGATAGTGTAAGGTAAGGTAAGGTAATAGCGATAATAATTCAACATTTATGCACATACAAATTTATTCAATTCCACAGAATTATGATTTTGGTGGCTTTCTTCTGCTTTGTTGCTCTAACTTTATCTTCAGACTGAAGATAAAAACCTTGATGATTTTGGGCTCGTATATTGCGCAAGCGATACAAAATACATTGAAGTGAATTTGGGTGTGGGCAAGATACCTATAAATGGTGTGGGGTGATTCTTTTAGGGGTTTAGCGGCCTTGGGGGTTTAGTAGCGATGAGCCAATGCAAAAGTGAAATATTTTCAACCTATCTGGACCTAAGATGGTGAAATTTTGAAGTTTTTGTTATGCCTTGAAAGGAGCATTTTGATTTTAAAAGTGGAGACATGACAAGTGTGCAGGTAAGGTGTAACCTAAGTCAGAATTTTACAATTTATTGGTCACATTACACATATAATGATAATTTACTTTTACTTTAGATAAACATTCCACAACTTGTGCATTAAAATGGAGTGTAGGGCTGCTTATATTTGCTGCCTTTCTCAACTTTGCTCGTTTTGTGACTAAGTTATTTTTGAAATTGCACAACTGCTGTCAAGTGTCAATTGTCAAACTGTTAGTTTGTAAGATTCAGATCTCATTTGTTAAACTCTTCAGTGATGTTACTGTTTGTTCCTAGGATTACCTGCGAGACCTGAGAGCTGCCAGGAAGGAGTTTGTAAGCAGAGCAGCTAGTGACACTCCCAGCACTCAACCACTAGTAAATGCTGTATCTTCTACCACTGTCTCCTCACCATGGCTCAAATCACCTGCTGTTACAAAGAGCACCACTGCTGTGGCTGCTCACCCTGACCTAAGCCATGGAGAACCCGCCTCTGTAACTAAACATGGAAGCAAAAGAGCTACCAGCACACCTATCAAACCTGCTGCCACCAGGGACCAGAGCATACCAACTGTAGATGCCAGCAGTGACACTGACACTGATATAAGCCATCTGATAAACCAAATGAGCCTGAAAACACCCCAGAAGCCACCACCGGCTCCCACACCAGCAGGGACGAAAGCTGGAGCAGTGCCGCGGCGCGGCAGCAAAATGGACATGCTGCGCCGCAAGTTCTCCGCCTCCAGTCCGATAAAGTCGCCGACGGACCTGGGCAGCAGCGGCGGCGGCGCGTCGCTGGGCCGCGCCCGGACGCGCTCCCGCTCTTCGGTCAGCATCCTCGACCAGAAGATCATCCTGAGCGGCATCTCGGGCGACGAGGACTCGAGCTCCTCGGAGGACACCTCGTCCCCGAGCGCAATCCGCACCGAGTCGGCGGCCGGCGCGCGCGGACCGGCCCGCTCGCCGTCGGGCGGTGAGGTCTCGGAGCGGCTGGAGCCGAGCGCGGCTGAGAGCGCCGTGCCGACGGTGCCGTCGGCCAGCTCTGTACAGACGGAGTCGGAGCCGACGGCTGGGACGGTGGCTACGGAGTCGGTGCAGACCGAGCGGCCGTCAGAGGGATCCGCGCGGACTGAGGGATCCACGGACACCGAGAGCGAGTCGACACTGAAGTCAGCGTCAGAGAGGACAGTGCAGTCGGAACGAGAGCGGCCCGAACGGTCACCGAAGTCTGGTTCAAAGACCGCATCAGAGTCGGAGTCGGAGTCGGAATTAGGATCGGAGTCGGAATCAAAATCACAGGCTGAAGTGGCTTGGGAGAGATCAACGGTCGAAAGCAGCAAATCAACACCCAAGGCGGAAGCTGATAAGACTGGCTCGCGAGATCGCGAGAAGAAACGGCCATCAACCCCAGCAGCGGCCAAATCTCACCGGAAGCGCACTAAGGAAAAGAGCGCGAGAAGCGACCGCTCCTCTCCTAATCGGCACCACAAGACGAAACACACCAACGCTGTCTTATCCAAGCACCACCGTTCCCCTGTGAGAGGAACTCACTCTCCAGATGAGCCTCGTCCAAAGGATAGTCGACCCCGTCTGAGAGACGCCGGCGCAGACGGCAGAGATCATCGAGCGAACCGGGATTCTAAGCGACGTGAGGAGTCGCGGCCGTCTCGCTCTGTGCGTCACACGAACTCGAGGCGGGGGCTGGAGAGGGCGCCGGGGGCCGACCCCGACTCTCCTTCAGCACGGAGGCGGAGACGGCGGAGGGACCGAGACCGAGACCGGGACCGGGACCGAGACCGCGACCGTTACGGAGAGCGCGACTCGAGCTGGCCGGAACGGGAGCGGACGGACGCCTCCGAGTCGCTGGTGGTCAGCTACCAGCGGCGGGTGGCGCGCTCCTCGGCTGCCTGCCGCCGCTGCCGCCAGGCCTGGCCGCCGCCGCCGGCCCCGGTGACGGTGGTGGTACCGCCGGCGGCGCTGGCGGCCGGCGCGGTGACGGACGCCGCGCGGCTCGGCGCTTCCACTGCCTCAGGTGAGCTGCAGTTCTGACTGACGGAGGGGAGCTGGATGGCGTGTATTTCCTTCATTATGCCAAAGCTGAAGATCCTGGGTGGCTACACAGATCTGCAGTAGTTATTGTTGATATCTTACTTCGTTTTTTCATTGTTCGCGCGCGTATATAAATTTTTATCTTGTCCTCGACGATTGACACCGTTGACAGGTCCTCCCACATTTGCACTTATGCAAAAAAGTAACTTTACGCTGCATACGTCGCCATAAAAATGCTTGTTGGCATCAACACAACATGCACATCACCGTTACTGTATTGCCCTTGACACCGTATCCTCGGAGTCAGCAGTGGCGGTTCTCTTTGTCTCCTGCCGCTCGCGGCGTGCCTAAGTGCGACACACCTCTGCGGGCCGGTTGCCGGGCCGATCGGGCCCAGTCATCCCAGCTCGCCACCTCTGCCGCCAGTTTTTGTTGACGCCGACGAGGACGCCGCGCTGGCGGCCATCCTGACGCAGCAGGTGGTCCTGACGCGCCACTTCCTCGCCACGCAGAAGCATCTGCACGAGATGTACCGTCGCACGCTGCGAGAGACCCAGCGCCAGGTCTACACTCACAGGGAGGATCTGAAGGTGATTTGAGGGGGAGAGGGGGGGAGGGGCAGTTGAGGCGGCGTAGTAACAAAAACGATGGTGAAACGATCGACCATCAGGGTGTTTGTGCGGATATTGTGCCGTGTCATCGTGTAGGGTCAGCGTTTATTGACGTTGGTCGTTCTTGCATGTTTTATCGCTGCCGATCTGGGTCGGGCAATGACTCTCTGCCTCCCTGAGCGCTGAATGGGGCCTCTTCTGCCGGCCCGTGGCAGTGTCATTGGTGACTGTGATAATGCCATTTATTAGGCACGGTTATCGATATGGGACGGACTCAGCTATGGAAATTCGGCAAGCGTTGCATCATATTGGGGGCCGATAGAGCGCCTGCCCACGACCGCAGGACGACTGACGTAACTCGGTCTGAATCGTGCCAAAGACCCTCACCCGTTCGCCGCGTGCTGGCAGTGCTGCCAAGTGCCTCCTTACCCAAAGTTGGGCATTTAACAAGCCCATGCTTTCTCGCAGAGTTCCACTCACAGTTCCGAGTTATCTGTATTTTCCCGGTTAGCCCACCTGCCCCGCCCCATGATGGCCGAGGTGAGGTCTCTGACAGTAGAGTTATTTCCCAGGCCAGCAGCCGGTCTCTGACAGTAGGGTTGTTTCCCAGGCCAGCAGCCGGTCTCTGACAGTAGGGTTGTTTCCCAGGCCAGCAGCCGCCGGCGGCAGGTCTCTGACAGTAGGGTTGTTTCCCAGGCCAGCAGCCGCCGGCGGCAGGTCTCTGACAGTAGGGTTGTTTCCCAGGCCAGCAGCCGGTCTCTGACAGTAGGGTTGTTTTCCAGGCCAGCAGCCGCCGGCGGCGGAGGCAGCTCGACTCTCCGCTGGAGTGACCCGACCTCTAACACTGCGGGGTACTCCCACCGTGCTGAGACTGCCGAATGGCCGTGGGAAGGAGGCCGGTGGTGGTGGATATGGTAAGATTCATGGAGAGGTAAATATGACAGCTCCACAGACGCTGACACCATCTTCAGTGATGATCGATGCAGTGTATCATGGTTGAGTAATTGGTGTGAGATGTTGATCTCAGCGGAGAGCGTGGTACCGATCTCACAGATGGCGCCGACGTACAACAGCTGTGTGTGTGTGGTCTTGTGGTGCTGCTACGATACATTCCGTCCCTATCATGACCAAATGTAATGACTGGAGAGACTGCCGTCCAGATGTTAAGATTGTTTTCATGTTGGCTAGTTTTCCTAACTCGAGTACAAAGGCAGGACGCTCGACATGCCCATATCTGCTCTAGTCACTTCTAGTCCTGCTCAAGGATGTTTGGATGTTTCCACGAGCGAACACACATCACCATTATTAGTTGCTTTTTCTAGGGAGCATCTCGTTTACTTGTCATTTAGTTTAGTCATTACCCGCAACTCGCACGGCTTTGCTGAGAGTCGAACTTGGATGAGACAGCTCGAATTTCCTGAGCATTGCTCATGCGGTACTGTCTCTTTACACGCGGATAGCTCGGTTAACAGCTGTCAATCGTCAGGTGAGATCATGGCTTTCCGTGCCGTCACTGTGCTGTGCTGCCGATGTCGAGGTTGATGCCAATGACGTCAGCACGCCCTCTGCGGGTCATTGCCTCCGTGCCCCCTAGTTTATTTTGATTTGTAAAACGTTTTAGTATCGGTTGGCAACAGAGCAGCAGCAGCGGAACGTCATGAACGGCCCTCGGGTGTTGGTTGGCCGGAGCCGCTTCTATTGAGGTGGAGACCTAGACAATAGGCATGCCCACTTTTAGGATGCCAGTATTAATCGCAAATCTTCAGTGCGGATACTACTGCAAGTCTAAATGGCGCCATATCGCGAATAACCTTTCGGCAAGAGCAGTTGTGAGCTTGTGACGTTTTAACTATCCACATGTCCTGCTCCCGTGTCCTCTAGTCACATCGATCACATCCATATCCTATTGCTGACTGTCCGGCGTCCATAACAAAAACGGTAGTTGTCATGACATAACGTGTAGAAATAACACTGACCCTCTTATAATAAAAGTGCGTACATATTACGGTCATACACAATGTTCACACGCAGACACACAAGTCACATGGCCGAATATCGCCCACACAGCACACGCCTGCGCCACCTTACCGACGCTAACTCCAGAGATTGGTCCGACCCCGTCCACCGCCGACCCGCGGCGTCACAGCTGATCAGCGCGGCCCCACCAGCCGGTGCCACCCGATTTGGCACAGAACAGGACACAGCCCGGCGGCCGTGGCGGCACGCTGGTAACGTTTGATTCTGAATATCCGCGCCGTTTGCACAGCGTCTACCCGCGGCAGGTGAGGGTACCGCTCTCCAACTAGGTAAAGAAAGCACCGAGACAGTGCGCCGCCCGGCGGCCATCACACACGACGGCAGGGTAGACCGGGCTACCCGCCAGTGGATGAAACAACTATAAACATCTCATAATTCACCACCAATCACGATCGAAAATCGGCCTAGACACTGCTGAAATACCTTCGCCCCGCACGGTGCCGCACTGCACCCCGAAAACAGCTGAACAAGCTTTGGCAGCGGCCACTCTGGTCTCGCGAGATAGCCCCGACCAGATCACCTCAGCTTCCCGGCGCCGCCACGGCGCGGCGGTGCGACTCGTGTGCAGGTCTCACCGCCACCACTCTGAGCTCCGAGCGATCCGCAGAACGGTGGCCGCCAGGGCCGGTCCGTCCCTCCTCTCCGTGCGGCCAGCCGCCACCTATTGCACAGGCCGCGCCGCCACTGCTCAGGTACACCCGTATATCACCAGCCACCGACCAGCGGCCGCGCTCCACACCAGCGACCCGCACTCACGGCACCAACCACTCACACGTCACATCCCGTCCGTCCCGTACAGGGCAGCCAGCGCCCTCAGTCGGCCCGTATCACAGATGGCGCGCGGAGCCCGGCCGGCCGCGCGGCTCGCTCGGGTCGGCGGCGGGCCGGGGTCACCGCGGCGGCTGCGGCTGCTGCTGCAGCTGGTCACAGTCGGGCCGACGGTGCCGGTCCAGTAACGAGGGGTCCGTGTGCGCGAAACAAGGCCGCACAGACGCCGCCGAGACGTGGCCCGAGCGCGCCGTGGTCATGGGCGCGCAGGCGCTCCATGCGTCTCGGGCCGGGTCGTACATTTCCACCGTGCTGACGAACTGGGTGCCGTCGAACCCGCCTGCGGACAGATGGGGCCCGTCAGAGAGACGCCACCACAAAAAACAGCCACCACAACGTCCTCAGCACGGTCAAAGTCCATAGCACTCATTGGTGTATCATACCCGAGTGAGTGGACCAGCACAATCACGAAAAACAAACCGCTGCCGCCCTTGTCATGCTGACGGACGGGCCCGCTGCAGTTACCATGAGTGGGACAGCGGCGCGGAGAGTTTATCAGTGTGTATGGGATAGCAGGTCGGCCGATAGCGGTGCAATGAACCTGCCTAGTAGTTTATCTCTGCAATGAGGCGAGCTCGGAGAAATGACAAACACTTGACACTGAGGAGGCCGTCGGGCCGTCCACGGCCATTGCCACACGGTACAAATACACTGCCGACGGCGCTGCCAAAGGTCGATAGTTCCACTCTCCACAGGCTGCATTCAATTGGATAGAATACAGTAGGCGACATTATTTTTATGTGTTAACAATAAATTTTAAGAAGTAAGAACAATGCCAATAGATGATTGACGATTCGGCGAGGAAAATTAGAGTGCGAAGCCATGACTGCAATTTTTATGCCACCAACTTTATCTCCCGCAATCAATAATATGGTGCGTTTCCTCTGAAGGTCTCAGCCCGGCTATCCACCGCCGGAGTGACCAGTTCCAGCTCACGCCACTTCCGACAGCCGCCGGGCGCGGCGGACCGGCTACTCAGGGTCGCCGGCTCCCGCAGTCCATAGTACAGCGGTCTGCCGGCCGGCGCGGCGCCCCTCCCACCCCAGCACGCACATCACACCACCCCCACCGGCCGGGCAGAGGAGAGAGGAGAGAGAGCGGCCGGACAGAGGGCGGAGAGGCGCCGATTACGGCGTCACAACAAGCCAGGTGAAAGTCACGCTCACTGGGCGGGTTTGGCCGGCCGGAGTGGCCCGGCCAGGCTCGGCCAACCTCCAACTCTGCTCCGGCTCCAACACAGGGCCTATTTATCCGTGTGGGCGCCCGCCGGGGACCTAACCGGCCGGATCACTGCCCCAAGTGGCCGCTCGCGTGACCACTTAGCTTAGGCGACGAGTGTGGCGGCGCTGCCGCTGACACCTCGCCGTCGGGCCAGCAATCTTTATAAAACCTCCCAGAAGAGATTGAGATCAATATGTTGGCACCTCAGTGCGCAATAGGCCAGCCTTCACTCCCAGTGCGTCTGTACTGAGTCAGCCGCGAGACCCCCCCCCCCCTTCCCACCCCCGCGCCGTCGCCGAGTCCCGCCCACCAGCAGCTGATTGCCCTGCTGGGGAGCCCTGTGCCGCCGGGTCGTTAGTTTATCGGAATATTCTGCGGCCCTGGGCCCGGCCGGCACTGTGCGCTAGTCCCCTGACATTTCGGTGTCAGACCGGGCTCGTCGCACTAACGGGCCTGAAAGGCCGCAATGCCCGTCACACGCGGGGCGCCGCGTGTTTCAGGGCCGGAACGATAGCCCGCAGTTGGAAACAATGCAACATATGCACACAACTCACCATGTAGTCAGAGTAAGTGCGATGAGTGTCATTCAGCACTCTTCCTTCAGGACAGTATGAGCTTAATATCGATATTTCACATCACTACCAGTGTAATCAGGATTAACTCACAGCCATCATTCTGCATCGGGCCCCGTAACATTTCGAGCATCAGTTACATTTTCCCGCCCCCTCGTAACACCTCCACCGGCCTCCACCCATCTGCCACCTACCGAACGCGTAGAGTTTGCCCTCGTCCACGGTGACGCTGAGGGCCGACTTTGCTGACGGCAGGGGCGTCACCATCCGCCAGGTGCGCGCCTCCGTGTCGTACCGCTCCACCGTCCGCAGCTGCTGCGAGCCGTCGTAGCCGCCCACCACGTAAATGAATCGGTCGATCACGCCGATACCTGCGGGCGGGGGCGGCAGGGCTGGGTCAGGGCGGGGCGGGGGCGGCGACCCTGACGAGAGGGGGAGGAGCGCCCACTCGACGCTGACACGGCTGGGCGCGCCGCTGCATCACTGGGAAGGTCCAGTGACTGTGATGATGACATGCATGACCCGTTTGCAATGCCCTTCAGATAAAGTACCGTTATACATGTACAGCGCGCGAGAGGCCCACACATTACACCTCTGTATTCGTATCGGTAGAGTATACTGTTCCGCCGCGGGATGCTGCATGTTATGCAGAATGTAACGCAGACGTCAGCGGGCCGTCACACGGGACATCCGTCACGTCACGTCATGCCGGCGTCCAGCGCCGCCAGCCAGTCCCTGCGTCACGTCACTGGCTCGTCAGCCGTCGTCACGTGGCCGCGCCGTACCGGTCGTCACGTATCGCAGCGCCGCGTCACGTGACACGGTCAGCCTCCGTCACGGCGGGCGAATGTGCAAGTCACGGGCACGGGCGCCGCGGTCGGCGCCGCGGCGATCCCGGAACGGCTGCAGGCCGGACGCGCAGCCCCGGCCCAACAGGCACTAGTTAGCCTTGCACGTAATCTCCGTGATAACTGATAACGGCTGCGAGCTAGCACACCAGCGCTTCGGCAGCGTAATGTCGCGAACGACCGTTTTCCAGCATGCTGTTCACGGGTATCAACTAAAACGAATTCAGCTTTTTGTCGCCGGCTCTCACGGACATCGAGTTGAATAGTTTGCTATGAGCCAAAACCAATATTGTAAGAGGTAAATTATGCCCCGTAATCATAAGTCCAGCTTAGAACACGCATAACTCATGGTTCGCTAATCACCAGGCGTTGCGCTGGCGTGTCGATCTTAGTGGCGGTGCACTGCCAAATGTTGGACAAGACCACACTTTTCCTCAGTTTCAATGACGCACCATCTCCATACGTCACCGTGCAGTCGGCACAGGACGCGCCAGTGTCCCCCAGTACACGGCGTCTTCCAGCGGTGGCGGTTTTCAGTCCCGGCGTCATGGCAGAGTCAAGCAGCGAATAAATACCGAATGCCACCGAGCGTCACCAAATGTTCCCGCGAAACGTCACGATAAACTCACACCATAACCACCGGCCATTAGTCGCACCAGCCTGCCTAACCGCCGAGATCCGATCGTCGTTCTCGTGTCGCCAGCTCGGCCGTTCATGACGCCATCAGTTTGCGGCGTCACGAGGCGGTTCGGCGGCGGTGTCGCGGCACCTCCTTCCCACGGCGAGCTGCCGGCGGCCGCCGCGCAGCTCGGCGTTCAAAGTCGGCCAGCGCGCCCGATCACGGTGGTGAGCCAACCACCGACGTGGGCACAGTCAGCGTTTTCTGCACTCGCACAGGGAAGCCCCAGCTGCGGGGCCGGCCCGCCGGGGGATGACTGGCAACCCGCCCCGGGGCCGTCCGGCGCGGGCCAGCTCAGCGGGCATACCTCCGCCGGCCGCCACCCACACAAAGGCAGTCCCGAGCCGAAACAATGCCGTGGCTGCCGAGACATACCCTTTCGTGTTCGCCTTTTTTATGTTTACATTGCCAAAATATCCCACATTCTACCCTTTTTTGCAATAGGAATCGACCTAACTTTACCCAAAACTACGGAAAATGCATTGCGACTATACGCCACAGTAGTCTATACAGCTCTGTCCAAGACGCATACCCCGGTAACAAGTCCACATGCGGTTGCCCCGGGTCAAAACCAGCTGACTTATCTCACTGACCCCCTAATCCATTAATCTTCACTAACCCCACCATCTCGCCGCAGCAGCCCCGTAACAGCGTCCTGCCCTGCCCTGGCAACAGTCGTTCGCTGCGGCTCTGTGGCGCCGTTCGCCAGTCATGCTTCATCAGCGGCCCGGCGGCGGTCCGGCGGTGGCCGGGAGCACTCACCTACGCCACTGCGAGGGGTCGTCATGGGCGGGATGGGCGTCCAGCTGTCCTCCTCTGGGTGGTAGCACTCGGCGCTGCGCAGCCGACAGCAGCCGTCGTAGCCGCCCAGCGCGTACATCAGACGGTTGACCACGGCCACACCGAGGCCGGTGCGTGGCGTGGCCATCGGCCTCAGCTGCGCCCAGAACTCCCGGTCCGGACAGTACCTGTGGGGAGGGGGGGGGGGGTCAGTACTCCAGGTCCGATGGGAGGGGAATCAGTACTCCAGGTCCGGACAGTATCTTCGGGAGGGGGGGGGGGTCAGCACTCCCGGTGTGGACAGTTCCTGCATGAAGGGGAGGGGGGAGGAGATGGATCAGTTACAATAAGGCCCCTTTGCTGATGGGGAGGAGGGTCTAAAAACAATAATTTCAAAGAAACTTTGCATCCTTCAATATACAGCCTAGGCTTCAGAAACACGCAGCCCCAGCAAAAACGAGGACCGGATTCCAACAAAACTACATCTTATCGGACACTCGATAGAAAAATAAAATAACGAAATAAATTGAGTTTCGAAAGCGGGACAGCAGCCTGACGCGGCGTTTATCGATATATCGCAGCCATCTCTCCCATCCATCATCCCACCAATGCGGTTTGGGCCGCGCCGATAGGGCCGCGGGCCGCCGCCCGCCGGTATCTTGGACCGCCTGTGGCCCGTGACGCCACGACGTGGGAAGGCCGAGCCGGGGACACCGGAGGAGTCCTGTCCTGCCGCGCCCCACACCAACGCTCACGGCAAGACTCGCTTCCTTCCTCCATGTTTGTTTTCCTTTACAAACACCAGTGTCTTTCCCGCTCTTCACTATTTTCCAGTTCACATCCTGTAGTGTACACATTCCTCAACACATCCACTAACATGCTCGTCAAACACTCTCGTACGTGAACACCTCACCGGTCTCCATCCCTCCCCCGCGGCGCACCCCTCTCCCTGCGCGACACGCACCTCTCTATGCTGCTGAGACACTCCTGTCCGTTGGAGCCGCCGACGGCGTACAGGTAGCCGTCCAGCACGCCGACGCCCAGTCGACTGCGCTCCACCATCATACCGGGGCAGGTGCGCCACGTGTTGCAGATGGGGTTGTAGACGTCCACCCGGTTGGTGTCTTGAACGCCTGGGGGTCGGAGAGGGGGGGGGGGGGGGGTCAGTGATGCTGGGGAGAGGGGCGGAGGTGGGCGTTCAACGATGTAGTGATTACACGATGGTATCTGGATACAGGGGACACAATGGCGTTGGGGCGATTTGTGTGTGCGTGGCTGGTAAGAGGGAGGGGAGGGAAAAGAGACGATACACATGCGGGTTTACATTTTCGACGAGAAGCGGCGGAAACATGCATTACCACTCCAGTGTCCCAAAATTATATTTTGGCTTGGATGTCAGAGGGGGAAATTCTTCACAGTAAAGCGGGCTGAGAGTGGAAATATGCGAGTTTCATGAAAAAGGGTGAAAAACAGGGATCATCAATTTACATGTGAGTGTTACAGGATGTGGGAACTGGGAGTTGTTTTTACTAGATGATTGAAGAAAATATGGAGGAAGTATAAAAGCCCACCACCAAAGGTACACATTACATGCAGATGCTCGTACAGGCGAAATTGGGAGTGAAAAATTGCTCTAAAAAATTGGAGGTGAGAGTGGAAAATTATTTCCATTTGGATGTCATTTCCCACCCAAACTGGCAAATTTTGGGACACTGTGCATTACACATGCGTTAAACAAAGAAAGCCAATTCCCTGGTGGCTGCGAAGTCAGCGGGTTTGCCCATGCACCCAGCAGGCTGGTTAGCGCATGTTAGTGCCCGTATTACCTGGCACGAGTGCAGTGCGTCCCTCGTCTCTGCTGCCTGCCGCTGCCGATAGCAAAATCAAGTGCAGCGCCGTTAGCAATCTACAGGTCAGCCCGAACATCCATCTCCAGCCACTTCATCTTGTTACAGTTACGGCAGGAAAAGGCAGCGCACAGCAAAACGTGACGTCACTGGCTACACCTCCCACCCCTCCCGACCACTGCGATAGCCAGGCGTTTTAGCAGCATTAAGCAGAAGAGCAGCAGGACGCGTCAAACAGCACTCTAGTATGTTGACATTTAAAGCATTACTGAGCAGCATGCAGTGAATATTGATATGACGGTATGTGCGGGTAAAGCATCGTTGGCTCACATCAGCATGACAGGATGTGATAGCTACGCTCCCAATAGATCAGTGAGATACCACAGATACGACAGACAGGACGACAACATATTGCGCATGTGTCGGGCAGCGGAGGGATGGGGGGGGGGGGGGGGCAGAACAATTTACCAAACCACCAGCCCAGCTAGTAACGGTCGCTCCAGACACCACCGGCAGAGGTTATCCCCGTGACGTCATACAGCCGGGCCACTCGGCCAATCAGAGGCCCGGGTTTGAAGGCCGGCGATTCCCAGATCCGTCGCAAATGTCAGTGTGACGTAACACAACAGGAACTGAGCGTCACACCTTCCTGGGAAATGCGGCACAGCTGTCGACCCGGCGGCCGAGACCGGTGGGGTCTGGTGCATGTATAAAACCACTGATCGGTCCGTCCACGCTATACACCGATGTCGGGCATATGATAATAGGCTCCGCCAGTCCCTGGCCCAAATATGTGTGGGCGTTTCTCTGACGTTTGCTGAACTACGCACTCAGCTGCGCGGCAGCGACCCGACCTTTCCGCCGCGCCGGCGGGGCGACACGCCTGTCTCGGCCCCCGGCGGAGTGGCCCGCGTCGACCGCTACACGGCCGCGTATCGCCCGGACCCACCCCGAATGTAAACAGGTCGTCTGCACCCCGTCGACATGCCAAACAGCCGGCGGCCCGGTGTCACTGGCTCACCCCCTCCTGCCTGCCTCCCGCGGGAGCCGATCGGGCGGCTCGGGCGCGCCGACCGTGACTCGGCAGAACTCGGCCGCCGTGAGTCAGCAGAATCGCGCGCCGGCCGCGCGCTGCGCCGCCGGACCGACTGGTTTGTCGACTGTTCCTGTTCGCAGTCGGGTTCGCAGTCGGTCCAGTGAGCTGACCGAGCTGGACCCATCGGCTGCAGAGACTGACCGGGCCCACCACGCACCGCGCCGGGGCTGGCTCAATCGGCGACCTCACGGCCACGAACTCAATGATTTATTTCCAGGACTGCGCATAGGTGAACCGATACGGTCCCCGATCTCGCCTCGCCGACCGGTGAAATTAACTATCTCGCAGCAAGGTTTGACTTCGCGTGTCATTCTACTGGTTCCTAATATCCCGCACCATGTGCCCAGTTTGGGTTCCCCATTTTGGACAGGATCACTGCACCAAGCCAGACCAACCAATCACACGTAGCTAGCGGCTAAAAATACGCCGAACCGCACCGCTCCGTCCCCGGCCTCCACCGCCACCAGCCACCAAAGCAGCGGCAGCGCACACCCGTCCCACACTGGTCCGTCCCTCTGCCCACCTGTGGTGTTGTTTTTCCGTCCGCCGACCACGTAGAGCAGTCCGCCCATGAAGGCGCCGCCGAGCCCCGAGCGGGCGTCCGGCAGGGGCGCCAGCTCGTGCCAGTGCCGGTCGGCCGGCGCGAAGCACTCCATCTTGTCCAGGCTGTAGCGGAAGTAGCCGCCGGCCACATATATGAGGCAGGGCGCGTTCGGTGTGCGCTCCTTGGTGCCGGTCGGCTTGTGTAGGCTCATCTCTGGGGAGAGAGGGGGTGGAGAGTTAGACTGAGGTGATCAGAATCATCTGTTATGAGCCAAAATCGAAACCGAAGTAAGGTTTGCAGGATACCTAAGGAAGACAAAATGCGGATCGGATCCTACCCGTGGCAAAAATCATACAAAATACAGGAGCGAAGGCTGCTCCGATTGGACTTTTATTTTTGCAATGAACCATCGTTTCTATAAAGATTGAAAACAGCCAGAGGAGGTCGCATTAAAGAAGAATTATTGAGGATGTTCGGCTGTTACGGCATGTGATAACGTGTGATTGAAAGTGATAATTACGAAAGGCGCTCGGTGCTGTTCGATGCCACGTGACGGCAAGATAGCCGTGAGATAGCGGGCCGAGAGCACGTGATCGGCTTCCTGAGAGTACCCACGGTGTGACGACACACTGACCGCCGGACGGCCGACAAACCATACCGTACGGCGGCCGTGCAAAGTTCGATAGCGCCTCAGCAGAGAATGGACTTTGGATAGCGGTCGATAGGATTCCGGGATCAAGATGCTGAGCGCCGTAAGGAATGTCAGGAGAGTGGTCCAGGTCACACGCACTCAGAAACCTTCGCTCGATGGTGAAATAGATACCCACCTATCTACGGGGTCAGGTGTGCCGAAGGGGAGGGAGGTGAAGCGTCTCTCGTCATGGGGAAATGGAACTTGACGGCCCTAAACGTCATAGCAACCATTTTCATTTTCTAGACCAATAGGGTAGACACTTGAAAAAAAATGAATGCTTTAAAATAGGTAAACGTTCTTGTCTACGATATGTAGTTCGTTGTCTCAAAATGACATAATTCTTAAGCATAACACGATAGATGGCATCCCATTGAGTCTCCGAGTTCTATTTTTGGCCTGAAGGTCCCCGCACGCTCCTGAAGGCCAATTCCTGGTTCAACGCTGCCAGTCATTGCACTTGACAAGAGCGTAGGCACTAGGCAGCAAAGGCGCAACGTGCACACATGAATGCACACCTCACACTCATTGCTGAGGACCTCAGATGCCGAGCTTGGGTGTCGTGCCCAGCGCATCCCGTTCACTACCTACCACTGGTTGAGCCAAGCGTCGGTGCAGCTGCAGATCACGATGCGTTACAGTTTCTCATTACCGTAAATCATACGCAACTCGCATATCGGCTCATAATTCATCTTCAGTCTAACACAGATGCCATGCGAAACAATTACGAAGCAAACTATTACCTCTAAATAGTTAAATACAGTGTGCGAATCTTCGGTCCAGCTACGCTAGACGCCTAGTTATGCTAGGCTTATCAGTTTGACAATTGTTAGCACTACTGGAAAGCACCATCTAAAGAAGCGCTTGACACTCCTGGTTTGTGTGCTGTCAAACAGCCTGAAGTGGCCACGTGGTCACTGTTTACCTGCGGCGGCTCGGCGGAACCCCCACACCCATTATCCCGGTGACGGTGCTGACTGGACCGTTTGCGCCGCACGGGCCCATTGCCAGGGGTTCCCAGGGCGAAAGGCGACCAGCGTCAAACGCTTGAGCGCATGTGCTCGAGCGCTGTTCGAGTGGCATTATGCTAATTGACCGTGACTTGCCTCGCACGATGAGAAATGAGTGTGTCTGGAATCCCCGTGAGTGCGAGTCATCGTTTCGCGGGTAAGGCCGTCACAGCTGTTAGTTTCGGGGTAAACTAACCGACGCAGAAGGTGACAGCGCGAGCCCAGTCCAGACCCGTCTGCTGGCCCGTCGGGCGGGCGGGTGACAGACCAGCCACATGCGAGACACGTGATAACTGACGGCGAGCTGGCGCCAGGGAGGAGGGGTGGCGGGCCACGCCGCCGCCGTGAGGACTGACCTATTGGCGGGGAGGAGCAGCGCCGGAGGCATTGAGCCGTGCGGATATTTACAGCCCATTGCATACGCGCATCTCTCATCCGAAAATGATCACAAGACAGAGTTTCAATGCGGACAGACAGAACAGACAAAAATACGGACTCAACTTTGAAACCAAAGGATGTTGTTCTAACAGCTTTAGTTTACACTTTACAAGGTAGAAGAAACAATTGCGGTATCGGCGTTCGGAGCCCCATACAAAGCGTCAAATCACATAACGGATGCAGACAAAAGGGCAGGAGCGAAATACCAGCGGGCTGAGACCAACAAAGACGGCTCCTATCGTTTCGCTGAGTCACTGTTACAAGCGAAGCGCGACGACGAAAATATTCCGGCTCGGTACAGCTATAAGGATGGCGTGGGGAATGGACCAAAAGGTGAATTACGAATGTTTACGAGGCGAGTCAAAATAAACATCAAGCATAGAACACAATACGCAACTCGAGCTCAGCGGACCTATTCTAGTGGTCCAAAGAGGAGGCATTTGTGATCCCATTGTACACTTTTGGCACGTATGCAGGGTATAGAGGGATGAGCCATTATGAAGTAATTTCCATCACAGTAAATTGGAACGAATTCATAAATAAAATTCTCACTGGGTTAGTAGGTAGGTAAGCACTACAGCCATTAATATTCGTAGCTCGCCAATTCTCCAGCCTGCATTTTCTGTCATCCCTTCGTTTCCGGTGTACTGTTTCTACCAGCCTGACACGAGGTTACGCACGCGTTTCACCATGAGCCCGCGTGTTCAGGACGCGCAGGTACACTGTCGCGCCGGCCTTCCCGCCTATCAGTCGCTCGTTGTCGTCGGTGTCCAGTCATCCTGACTCGATCAGGGACCAGAAGAAACCAGCACAACAGCGGCCCGAGTACAACCTCTCACCCGATGGCTAACTGACTGACTGTGGCATCCAGTAACAAAAGCCGGTCCCAACTATCATCCCAGCGGGTCCACGTAGGATTCAGCTGACCTGCCTCATTACCACACACTCAGGAAAACACTGTAATTTCGGCGGCGCTGACCGCTCCCACTGGACTTGGTCCGGGACTGTCCCCTCCTGTCCGCGGCAGACAGGCCTGGACAGCATCAGACGACCTCGGCGCATGGTCTGTCCGTCTGTCTGTCAGACGGTACCGCCAACCACCTCCGGCCACCTCCGCCGCCGTGAGCCGGAGCCGGACACAGAACCACTAACTCACGCTCAGCCGGAACCCCACTCAGCCATTAGGCTACAACACCTTGCAGTTTATTGCACCGGGATCCCGCTGGGCCATCAGGCTACCGACGTCTCGCAGTGAGCCACCCCATCCGTTGGGTCATTTCTCTCGCAGTCGACAGCCGCCGGGTGGCCCTCGTCCCCGGAGCGTTTTACTCGCGCCGTGGTGTCTCATCACACCACGCAGCCGACCTCGGCCAGTGTCCGTAACGGAGCCGGGGTCGCCGCCCACACGTTACAGATTCCGCGCCACGAGGTCCGACCGCCGCCCGTCGCTCGGGGGGTCACGACGGTCCCTCGGGGGGTCACGACGGTCCCTCGGGGGGTCACGACGGTCCCTCGGGCCGTGTCCAGTCACGGACGTGGAGAGTGGTGCGACGGGGCGGGCCGGATGTCTGGTGCCGGGGACGACAGAGGTGTCCCCAGGGCACCAAGCTCACCCCCGAGTCGGGGTTACCGGGGAGGTCGGCCGGTGGACCGGACCGACAGCCCCACCCCGCTGTGCTGACTAGGCACCTTCGGGCTGGTCGGTCGGGCGGATACCACACTGATCGCACCGACAGGCGGAGAGCGAGACCGGACGCGGCTGACTGAGTGGGCGACGTGGGGTGCGGGGAACAAAGCAAAATCCTGGGAATGGCACGGTAATTGCCATCCGTGCGAGTAATATCAGCCCTACTAGCCCTATACACCATCAACAGTTCATGTGTAGAAGATGGGGTACAATTCCCTATCGACCCCTCAACTAGACAGCGAACACTGTCAGCCACGAGGCAAAGTCTGGACACGAATTTCCATTCCTCACACTATGACAGTCTTCCATGAGATGATTTTGCCGTTCGTTCGCGATCCGTACAGGACTTTGCACGTTTATCCGACCGGGTCTCATTATCATATGAAGCGTGCGTACCCCAGCGCTGAATGAGTTCGCCGAATGAAGTGTTTACGGCAGGCGGGAGCAGAGCGCGGCCCGAACGCCGCCGCCTGGATGGGCCCTGTGTGGGCGGGTCAGTGCAAACAGAGAAACATGTACTTTTAGACTGCCCAGAATCAAATTCACTTCGAGAACATTTCCCCAGATTAAATTTTTCCGGTCTAACTGTCCTTATGGATGCACACCCTTTAGATCTCGCAAGGCTATGTAAGAACATTCTTGAAAAGTATGATTCATAATATGTATTTAGATTGTGCTTCGCCATGTCCGCGGTGCTCATATTGTATTTTGTTATTTTAATGGACACGTTTTCACTCGAGTTTTATCCTTTTTATGTATATTTTTAGTGTATTGCATTATGTATAGAATTTTGTATTTTATGTATTGTGTGTATTTTATCAAGAGTGCAGTGTCAATAAACTATCTATCTATCTATCTAGCGAGCCAGCGCCACCGACCCTCCGCTCCCCGGCAACAGTAAAAATACACGGAATGATTGACAAGCGAGGGGGACGAAAGGTATCACAGATTCCGCAGAAATTTGAAAGCACACCAACAGACTTGAAAGACCATTCTAAAGGTTTTGGTATTTCAGCACGGGAGCTGACCAGTATGTATTTTGCATGTGTTTTTTTTTTCCGCGACCACACATCACCGCCTGACCTACAGAGGGATGCTTTAGTAGGACGGCCAGCATCTCATAAAGCCCAAGCAACCAGGGGCGTCGCCGACGGGGGGGGTCGGGGGGGTCGCGACCCCCCCCCCCCACTCGTCAGAACCGGGGGGGTCGACCCCCCCACTTTTGGCGAAGCTGAGTATGCTTTTTTTAGCTATCATGTCAGGGAAGTTGGCGTCAGCAACATCAACAAATACAACGTCAGATTCAGAATCGCTTCAAGAGCCCCCTAGTCCCTATTGCTTATAGGTCAATAAGCTGTGGGCTAGCCCACGAGCCGCTGGGGGGGGGGGGGGGGCATAAAGTTGCCCCCACCCCCCTTTACGTTTTGTGAAATATCTCCGAAACCTGATGAGCTACGAAGGTGAAACTTGGCATAGCTTCAAATGAATACCTAGGCAATGTTTGAGGAAAGTTTGGTGGTTGTAGCACCTAAGATGACGTCACAGTGACGTCATAAAGTTTTGTCGTTTTCCGATATGGACCGTTTCTGATGACGCTGAGCATGAAACTCAACTGTAAATGAACTAGACAGCACCTGATGTCATCCTAAAACATCTAACTACACTTCTATCTAGTCTCTGACCAATAATCGACCCTTTATATTCGGTCCCATATATCTGATGTATCGTGAGAAATATGAGAGTCGCAAATCTATAATTTCACTTATGACGTCACTGTGACGTCATTTCAAATGGGATCGACACCAAATTTGGACACAACCTCGGCTAGGTATTCAGGAAGACGTGTGCAGAGTTTCGTTTCTCTATCTCCTCGCGTTGCGACGATATCGTCGCAGAAGTAAAGGGGGGGCAACTACATATATGCCCCCCCCCCCCCAGCGGCCGGCGGGTGGCGCGGAGGCCCAGCGGCCGCCGGGCTAGAACATCAGCATGACAATATGATTTTAGTCCCTTTTTATCCCTCAAATGAGCGAGCGCGTCAAAACTGACCCAAGCGTTCGTCTGATTGTCAAAATAATGGTTGCAGTCGATTCGTCGGATGACGTATCAGTAACTACGAGGGTATATAGGGCCTTGCTACGAGGTACCTGGCTAGCCTCAGCCCTGCTACCCTCGGACCTGCCTGCGTAGGGGAAATGGGGTCAGATGGTGGATCGCTCTGGGGCTTTCCTAATAAGACGCGCAAAAAGGAGTATATTGCAACGAAACTTCCAGTGACCTCGAGTTAATGAATTTTACACCTAACTATTCTAAAAAATGGCCCTGATTCGAATATGGATGACCTTGGTTAACTTTTTTGAGTTTTATTTGCTTCTACTTACAAGTGTGGTTTTTGGGGCTGATATCGAGTTTAGCGCCCGTTTGAACCGTTTGAAGTAGTTTTGATAAATGATGGTTATGTAACATGTTACGAAGCTATCGTTGGTGGTTGTCAGTCACCCACTCTAGATGGCAGGCAGGAAGCCTGCTGGTCGACCTGACCTGACCCGACCCGATCTACCCAAAATGCATGGAGTCATCATCTTTGTTCAAGACTAACATCGAACTCGTACTCGGGACCCCGATAACAGCCGGTTCACTAAGTTCTAGCAGGCGGCCAGATTTTTCCTACTTTTGGGCGTTGACCTAAGATGACCCGGCCAAGACCTTGAAATTGGGCATCATCGGCTTTCTCTCATCACGGGCAGCATTTTCGCTCTTCCGCGAAACTCTACCTCGATCAGGGGCCGAAAGCATGCCTTATGCGTTACGTTGGTAAACGTTTTACCTTATGCGACCCGCAAAATACGAATAAGAGCTACAGCAACACAGCGTATTAGCTTTTTAAAGCTCTTTCGCCAACTTCGCCTCAGATATGACTTCGGGTCTATGGCTTGTGTAATAGAGTCCAAACAGCTAAACGGACGGATTTTGCCGAAACATTTGTTGTGTAACAACCTATGATTCAGTGAATGTGTATGATATTCATGTTATCACCATCGTTTTTGTTTCGTCGAAACACGTCGCATGGCTTACAATTTGAGCTTAAAAACTTGAATAGAAAACTTGACATCAGGTAAAGGTCATGACCTGACCGGAAAAGAATCTGCTGCATATGGATCGATCTGTGTTACTGAGCTGAACACACTCCAGGTGCTGTCATCGCTCTACAACGTCTCCATCAAAAGTTGTCGAAAATGTGTTAGAGACCTTTGATGACCTAATGACTGACCATTTCAGTCACCACTGGTCATTAGCTGCACCTTATCTCTAAAATGAACAAGGTGCCATGGCTACAAAAGTATCTAGCGTTTTTAGCATATTCTTTCAAAGCAGAGGGCATCGTGCCTTTTCCCATATCTTATCATGATTGGTGAGTTCACACACCTATTTGACCTGACTTCGCTTCTCAGATGTAAAATCCCAGATTCATGAACTGTTGGCACTTATAATCCCATTCATTACACCAAATTTCAGACTTATAGGAGTCCGGAGATAATCTATAGGAATGACAAGATTGCAGTTTTAAGAGGCATTAAAACTGAACTTGACATGACATTGTGACCTGACCTCAGGTGACCTCTGCTTGATTTTTATGCACGATGCAAAATTGATGTACAATAAGATATACCGCTGCTTTCGCGGCGCTGCGCGCCGAGGTTTTTCTCCAGGCACACGAAAAAAACCGGGAGTGTGGCTAAAAACACCCCTACCCATCAAGACGAAGACCGGAAACCCGACCCCCCCACTCAAAAATCCGTGGCGACGCCCCTGCAAGCAACATAGCCACATCCCTTAGAACGCATTCAAAATGATGATTGGGCTTAGGGGCCCCGGAATTATAAATGGTCCGGAATCACCCAAACAGTGCAGGAAGTCGCCGGTCCGCAAGCTCGCAAAGTACGCCATTCTCACCGAATCTGATGCATGCTAAGCCGGTCTGGATTTGCATGGTGCACATGTCCTGGCGTCGTCAGATGATGCAACGGTGCCGGTGCCGGTCCGGGGGCTGGCCGGCGCCCCGTGCTGCCGGGCGGGGGCCGGGCCGGGTGGACGGCACCGGACCGGCACCTCCACTCCACAGTCCACCGGACACGCAACAAACATACCGCCACATCCACAGGCTGGAGGGACTTATATAATACATCCAGTTACCATTTCTACGCAGCGAAAGAGTTCTTAAGTACCTACGGCAATGACGCCTGGCCTTGGCTGACTCAGGTAGATAATATTCCCGACGTCAAGGCGCCCGCAAACGTAGTATACAGCACGCGAATACTAGACCGCACCCACCGAACTCGGTCGAGTGCCGGCAGAACAACAGACCACCGGCCAGCCCAGCTCGCTCGCTCTGTGCCCTCCCAGCCGCTCCGTGGCCCCGGAGACGCGGGCCGTCCGTGTTTTATTTCGTCAGCTGACCACAGCGGCGTTGAGCGGATCACACTGCCGCGCCCATAGCACACACAGACCGAGCGGCGGAGGCCAGTTGCATCAGGAGTTGCCGCGCCGGCACTGGGACGCGGGCAGCGAAGGTCGGCGGTCAGCAGTCGGCCGCTGGGCGGTCAGCAGTCGGCCGCTCGGCGCTCAGAGCAGAACAGCAAGTCACGCCGCCGGACCGCGATATGTGTCGGACGCTAATGAGCCACTTGCCTCGTACGGATGAGAGCAGAGTGAGGTAGCTGGCCGTGTTATCGCAGCGGACACGTGTCGACCAGAGGATAGTTAGCCTATCGCGGTATATCGCAGCCCGCGCCGGTCAATGTCGACAGCCTAGTTTAGAATACCAAAATCATTTCGAATGTTCACATTTCACTTCATTCACGTAATACACTTCATCGCATGGATTACTCGCCTCCCCCTCCCCTCCCCCTTCGCCATAGTTAGAGCTGCTATAAATATTGCAACACCTTTTCTTATTCAAGCTTACCTCAGGTAAAACATGCTGACATGCCACTTCAATCCACAGCCATAGTGACACGAGATAAATTTGAATGAACCATTGAGTAGAAACCCTTCGAAACGCGGCCCACCCATCCACCCTCGCTACCACAGCCCACCGGCATGACGGTGCACTTTACTCCCCACCAGCAAGCGCTCCGCACGCGCCTACCTCCCCGGTCCGGCCTGTTCACCTCCCAGACGCGTTACCTGTCCCCGGCTGTCACATACGGACACAGAACAGGCGGGGGACGGGGCGGCCGGCCCGGGGAAGGGTGTCCTGCCGCCGGACCCCGCCGGGCCAGTCGCCGGGTGCGCGTGTACCCAGCGGCCTTTGAACGAGGTCGGTGGTTGGACGAGGAGGGAGGAGTGTCACACGGTACCAACGTGGCAGTCGCGTAACACTTCATCACAGCCGGCTCACCTCACACGCAGCTGAGAACACGGATCTGCAAGTCATCCAGCCAAACTACTGTGTGTGAATAGGTACTAAGGCACAGCGCTATCACCCCTAATAACCAGTCAGGTGTCCTCATCCTCACTAAACCGTCAGTGGCGGTGCCTTCCCTCCCCCCCCCCCCGTTCGGGGTCGGTCACAGATCCCAGCGCAGGTCGGACAGCTGTCAGCCCCCGCCGGGCCGGTCTGGTCAGCGGTCTATCCGGCATGGCCACATTCCGTATCGTATGGAGACCTTTCACAATAAGACGGGTGCTGTCCACCGCCCAGGGCAGTTCCAAACGCACCCTCAACGACAGCCTCCTGGAAGCCAGAGATACGAGAGCCAGGAACTGGTTACTGGCGAACTCAGAAAACCTTGAGTTGTAGGGGAGATAAAACTCCCCAATCCCCAGAATAGATAACAGAAGACCCAGCTTTACCTGCAGACCCAAATTTTGTCCCCAGATTAACGCACAGGCATCACGAGCATATTGCCTAGTCGCCGTGAGCAAACTAGCCGTCGCCGTTGTCTTCGCTCTCCGTCTGTCGATACTCGATACCACCAGTCACAGCATATCCTGGCCAATGTCCACGCCTTCCTGTTCACATTTTCGTCCAGCCTAAGACAAGGGAGACTGCGAATAGCTCCGGAAATGTAATCGTCGAGAAACAACGGTTCGCTGCTCTCAAAACGTGGGACAATGAGTCCAATTTAAAGGCAAATACTGGCCACGCGGCCGGCCGCCACAGCCCTGACGCCGGCTTTGTCGGTTTGACGGACAGCCGTCACGGTGAGGACGGCCTTGGAGCGTGGCGCGCGCTGTAACGGTATCCGGGCCGCGCTGCCATCTATAGCGCTCAATTACCGGACTGCGCCTCCCAAAATACAGCTCTCGCTAGCCTGTGGTATCACCCACGGTAGATTCAAAGCAAACTGTGTAGCGATATCGAGCCCCGGACGTGTACTGTGGCTCGTCCATACAGCCGAGCCGGCAATGACGAGGACATGACTTTGCATTGGCCGGCGGCCCCATTCCTTGCTGTCCACCCACACGTCAGCAAAAATCTTAGGCAGCAGCCCAGCAATCAATATAACACCTACTGCCAATATCAGGCACTCGAATAGCGTGTTTGAGTGGCACTCGAAATCTGAGAGAAAAATCGGCAACCGCTTCGACATCTCTGAAACCTTCAGAAATCAGCCTTCAATATCTTTAGCAAATACAGTCACTGTTGATTTTCCCCAGAGAAGCGGTCCAAGCGCCGAGTCCACGCTGCTCTCAGCACGCCCCCCCCCCCCCCCTGCTGAGGGGCGTGGCGGGTCGGTGATACGGCCGGCCGCCGCCGGCGTCTGACGGCCATGGCAGTCACAAGGCCGATCAACAGGCGGCGCGCAGTCGGGCGGCGTCCTGCCGAGCGGAGGTGCACGGCGCGCCCAGCTCGACCCGGGCACAGCGTCCGCCCCGGCCCCCGGTACAGGATACAGCGGCTACCCCGGCCCCCGGTACAGGATACAGCGGCTACCCCGGCCCCCGGTACAGGATACAGCGTCCGCCCCGGCCCCCGGTACAGGATACAGCGTCTGCCCGGGCCCCCGGTGCAGGATACAGCGGCTACCCCGGCCCCCGGTACAGGATACAGCGTCCGCCCCGGCCCCCGGTACAGGATACAGCGTCCGCACCGGCCCAGGAACAGCGGCCATTCAACAATGACCAGCGGCGCAGTCTGGATGATGGCATAGCGGACGGGTGGCGCATTACTGGGATGAGGCGGGAAGCACTCAGGCTTTTAGCATTAAACTGTGTATGCATGAAAAACGATTACGTTTTCGTTGGCTCTAACCGCCTACGTGATACTCATCAATCAACGTCTGACTATCCTGCTCTGCGTTATGACTTGCTGAACGACTGATTTCCAAAAACCGCATTCTCGAAAAGGAAGCATGCTGTTCAATACTTCCTTTTCATCCAAGTTCCGGCCAATATGACGATGGTTGCATTGTGCTGCTCGATTTTTAAAGGAACCAAGGCTGGATGCATAAGCCGTCTAATTACGTCATTGTACGGAAAAAAACCTACTAAACAATCATGAACCTCCACTGCATGTTTACGCCGCTTAGCGGCGGATATGGAGGCTTTGAAAGTGTTGGTATCCAAGTCGTCAACACAAAAACAATTGTGCTAAGTCATGCTGGGACGAGTGTTGTCACAAACCGGCGGAAATGTTTTCCTACAGTGCATTCCTAAGTAGTCACCCGGACGGACGCACGACACGAGAGAACATCCCTCTCGGTCTCACCCACCCTTGAAACCCATACGTTTCCGTTTTACCCCGGCGGCGGGGGACCCACCTTTGAGCAGGCGGACGAGGTACTCGCGGCACGGGTCGTGTCCGCGCAGCAGAGGCTGGTTCTCCAGCTCGTCCTTGAGGTAGCGCGCCGGCAGCAGCTCGCACCGCACCGACTTCATGATGCACTCGAGTTTGGGCCGGCGGGTCTTCTCGTCATACATGACCCACTGCAGCACGGCCTTGTACACGTCCCGCTCGTCAAACACATTCAGCTCGTCGCGGTGGATCAGCTTGATGAGCTGAGACGGGTTCAGCATCAGAAACTCCTCCTCCTGGGCGATCTGAAATCGAGGCGGGACGGTCAGGCCGGCGCCGGAGCCAGACAAGTCATACAGCCGCCAGTGATTAGTGATTGTGCGTCGGAGAGGCCTACCCTTAGCCTGCCGGCGCCGTTCCCTACCTGTGTAAAATGCTGCTCGATAAACTGCGTGGCCGTGTGCAGCAGCTCCATACAGCCGTGCTGCTCGGCGAATGTCGCGATACCGATGGCGTTGCTCGGCTCCAGCTGGTTCTTGAGGAAGTTGCAGCACACTTCAATCACGTGCTGCATCTGGAGACACAACAGTGGGACATACAGTTAGTGGAATAACACGAACACCCTCGATAGGAAAAAAAACGAGCGAAAACGCATATAAACCGTAAAACGTCCATACATGAGCAAATATGAGTGAGGTACTTGCAATAATGCGAAGAAGAAATACACAATCAGTTGCCGTAAACCAACAGGCAGTCACAGGTACTGAAAAGATGAGGATGCGCTCTCCAGACACTTCATCAAGTTTCTCTAAGAGATATGCTGGCCCTTAGCTTTGCATCACTACTGGCAAAGTCCGCCCACGCCACCATAGCAAGTCAAAGTGCGCAGCAAAACACAACATCCATGTAACAATGACTAAGGGATATCCATCGGAGTCGGGGCGGCGGCTTATCGCGGCCGGCTCCACAGCGGGCGCCTGGCAGGATCGACTGACCGCGGCAACAGATTTTGCTGGGCCGGCGAAACACATGACGTCACCGGCGCTACACAACAGCGCAGCCATGACCGCCAAACGCCGACGTCCCGGCCAGTGACAGTTGTTCTCAACCACGGGATGCCATATAGGCTAAAGAGGCAGCTGATTCATATGATAACGCCTTCCACCTTCAGTAACAAGCATATGTAATTTCACACGCTATGAAAAAATGTGCCGAGTGGGTGATATGATGTAGCTATTGTTTGATGTCACCCAGCGAATCGGCCTTTTACCCAGTGTGCCCATAGTGTCCCAAAATTTGTTGATTTGAGTGGGAAATGACATTCACATACAAATCATTTTGCACTCTCATCTCTAGTTTTTAATGGCATTTTTACACTCTAAATTTTACCAAGAAAAACATTTGCATGGCTGGTCGTTTTACATCCTACACTTTACCAAACTTGTATAGAAATTAATGCTATTGATCCTGAAACTTCCTCTCTTTTTGGACCTTATCAGACTGGTGATTTTCCACTCTCATTCTCCATTTCAAAGAGGAATTTTCCCTCTGACACCCCAGCCAAAATACAATTTTAGGACACTGGCTAGAACAGGTCTTGCCATTCAGTGTACCGATCTGTTCGCCCACCTGGAACATGGTGGCGGCCGGCAGCAGCGCGCACACCGTCTGCTCGTTCACCGTGATCTCGCCCGTGTAGGCGAACAGCAGCAGCCGGCTGAACGTGTACGAGCACACGCCCTGCAGCTTGATCGAGCTCATCGAGCTCTCGCGCAGACCACTCGTGAACATCGCCTGAAAACGAATGAGGTCGTAGTCAAAGCCGTAATACGGACCCGAGTGTAGAAATGGCTCTGCGTATATAGCTACACAGATAGGACGGGAATTGGTACAGCCTGGAAACATTTACGCTCCACAGCGCATTCATATATCTATGAAAACTGGGAAGTCATGTTGAAATCCAACTATCACAAACCATTGTTAAATGTACTTTACATATGTGTGGGTATATTCACCTTGAAATAGGGACTGGCCGCCGCCAGCACGAGTTTGTGCGCCCGAACCTCCTCACTCTCCAGTTCCAGAATGACATCCGTCAGTAGACCGTCACCGCGCATTTTGAACATGGTCTTAAATGCGTCGGTGAGATATTTGGGCATTTTGAAGTGCATCTCTCGGGTGCACTTGCTTTCCACCGACTTCTTCGGCTTGAAGCAGTTGCCGTGACAAGGCTTAGCAGCCTCTGTGGAGCCAGTGGCCTGGCCATCTCCGTCGCCGCGATCACTCATTGCTGCAACAATCGTGCATCCTGGTGAATGTCCGAGCTAACAT
This sequence comes from Amphibalanus amphitrite, assembly GCF_019059575.1. Taxonomy (NCBI): domain Eukaryota; kingdom Metazoa; phylum Arthropoda; class Thecostraca; order Balanomorpha; family Balanidae; genus Amphibalanus; species Amphibalanus amphitrite. Next base: position 12,699 of record NW_024883057.1, on the reverse strand, counting down.
TGAAAGAATGTACAATGTACAGTCAAGGAATTTGAAAATACTGATGCATTTAAAGATCACCAGATGCCCTTTTTGCTGGCTAAAATGCATGATCAGTAGGTAAATAGGTAATGCACTTGAAGCCAAACCACTTAAAGAGATCCAACTAGAGTCACATGCATACATCAATGACAAACACATGGAATGCTGAAATGGGGATGTGCTTGAGATGAATATTCAAAGGTCTGCATGAAATCATAAGAAGTAGGTATTATTTTTTTTCATTGGTTCAGTCTATTTCACTTGCACAAAATGGCACTAATACCTTCCACTATGGTGAGCATCTACTCTGGTGAGGATCTAAAAGAGCACAATTATGAGAAGTGAGTTTAAGGTTAAATGCTGGCTGCTGGAAGGAACCAAACTAAGAATGATGAAATAGGCGATACACAGAAGAATATATGACAACTGAAATACAAAAGAAAAAATGAGGCAACAGCAAGCAAAAATGCAGGAGTGGAAGCACTAAGCAGCAATCCTAAATGCAATAAAGTGAGCGAAGACTGCAACAAGTACCTGCATTATTTCACCATCTGTAAAAAGGATGGCTATAACTGCATTTGCACTCTCTAAAAATGGAGAAACTCACAAAATACAACGTGAAAGGAAAGAACACATCCTTCTAAGCTTCGATAGTGATTCCACACTGACACATCAATGCTTGGATAAAAAAGGACACAAAAAGAAAGGAAACTATGATACAAAAGGACAATTTGTCAAATTGTCCTAATCCATTGAATTTTTATGAAAAGTACCTATAAGAATTGAAATTGGCCAATAATTGTTACTGCAGCTTTGAGGGTTATAACACGCAACAGCTGTGGTGACTCCCAAACATTTATGATTTGTGCCTTGTTGTATTCATTGATGTTAACAGATCAATATGATAAAATAATTATTTTGAAAACGAAGAAGATAATGTATCATAAACATTTTATAAAATGATTCCGCATTCGCCTGACTTATGAAGCTTCAACTCACCAAAATTGATAATGCAGGCTGGTCACAGCATCTGGAACATTCAAAACATATGGAAAATGTGAGTTTGAAAATTTCGTCAACAATATTATGGTCACAAATGTATTTAAAGAAAATACAAATCTTGAAATGAACAAAAAACCATACACACCGAGGGCGCGAGCGCACCAACCCGGACGAAGGATTGCCGCCGACTGGCGCCAGAGCGCATTTCAAGGACGACCTCTCAAATGATACACAGAAGTCTAACTAAAATCGCAGAGCAAGGCAAATGACGTCATAGGAACAGAACTATTCTTTGATTGATGCGCTTGGTTGCGCTTGGTGCCTGTTGTATTTTTGTATTTGCATTTACATTTGAGAGCGATCCATATTCCAAATGCGTGGTGATTAAAGGGACCCTCCCCCCACCTTCAAAAAAGTTTATGAATTGGCATGAAAGTGATGTCGCTCGGTTAAGAAAGAGCGAAAACGAATATCTACCAAATTTCACCGAAAAATATTCACCGAGTCTGCATATTTACGTCTGGACAACGAGTTGCGTTGGAGAGGCCGGAAATAGTGGCGATTTCAGGACCGCAAGAATGGACCGTCATTGCAATGATTCTTTTTTAAACCGTGCACTGTTTTCGGCCGGAATTTAATAGTTACTACAAAATATTTTGTAATTACGTTTCCACCAAGAACGAATGCCATCAGGGCTAAATTTTCAATATCATTGCATTTTGTCAAGAAGCATATAGTGCTGTGATATTGCAGTTTTAGCGCGTTTGTTACAAAATATGAAGCGAATAAGCGTCAGTGTAATTCATCATCAACAGTGCCAGAAGTTAACTTGAGGGAAAGCTATGCTAATTGCTCTTGTCCATCCACTAAAATTTATTAAATATTTTGCTTTGTGTATTCCAAAAGGAGAGGGAACCATTTCATTTGTGCCTTCATGTCAGAATTGAAGGTGGATCATTAAATTTTCAAGGCAGTTTACAAACAAGCATTTGGTCTTTCTCGTTTATAAGCAGTGGCTAAGAAAAGGTTGATCAATCCTGAAGTTCAGTCATCGTACCTCAACTTCGCAGCAAGATCCCCCAAGGACAGAGGATATATTGTATACATGTCCTGTAAATCAAAACAAACAAGCATTTGGTCTTTCTCGTATATAAGCAGTGGCTAAGAAAAGGTTGATCAATCCTGAAGTTCAGTCATCATACCTCAACTTGGCAGCAAGATCCCCCGAGGACGGAGGATATATTGTAAACCTGTCCTGTTAATCAAAACATTTTTGTACCTTCAAAGGCTTAAGTTACCTGTGGTGTGTTAGGAGTTAGGCTATATGGCCGTTTTTGTTGTATGTTTATGTGGAGATTGAATATAACTGTGACCCTGTGCCTGTTTGTATACTTACGGTCAAACAGGGAACAGCACATTCACATAACATACTCACCTAGCACCTAACTCATAGCTATACCCTGCAGGATCTGTACTTGTTCATGTCTCGAGCATTAACAAAGCACTAAAGTAGCTTAGTAATCATTTCCCACATTTCCTGAGCATCTAACATGACATACAGAAGTGCAGAGCAGCTTCAGAGAAGAAACACTTTAAATGCACAGACTCACACCAGCCACCCAATGAGCCAGTTCCTCAGTTGACTGTTTCCCTGGACACAGCTTGGCAATGTGAGCTAACTTTTGGCAAGTTGAAGGTTAGCAGGTAAGATTGAGTTAGGGTGAGTACCTACCTATAACTGGGTGCTACTGCCATGCAGGTCTTGGGTAGGCTGCAAATATGTGTGATGATTGAGGTTAGGTCAGCTGTCAGGTTAGTCAGGTTCAGGTATGCTCATTGCTCAGGTCACATTTTTATGGACATTTGACAAATTAAAAAACTAACAATCTGATCTAAGCTAACCCGACTAAACATACACAACTACTGAGTACTGACTATAGGAACTGAGCACCTAACTACTTGTGCCTACATCTCATACCATGTCAAAGTAGAGTTCCTTGGTGGAAGATTACCCTCAGTACCTACTTTTTATCCCAGCCCTGTGAAGAAAACTAATACTTCTAAGCTCTGAGTCACTGCTGGCCATCCACAGGAAGAAACGCTGAGACTGAGAGCTTTGCCATTGTATATTGGACCAATAATGACTATCACGAATGACTATGAACACATAATATGATCACATTGTTGCATGGATTGTCACATTGACAATTTTACTACAATCCTTTTTTCAAGAAATACAGTGATGATGATTAACATCATAATCAACATAAAGTGGATTTAGTGATCCAAGCTTTCTCCTCCAGTAGCAATGGAATGATCGCATGTTTCATTTGCCAGACACTGAGTACCTGATGCACATTTCTGCATAGCATCTAAGCATAGTAAAACTGCCCAAGTCCATTCATTCTAGATTCTAACTTGATAGTTAGCACTAATTTATCTTGCTGTTGTAAGTTATAATTCAATATTCATACCAATACATCAATATGCGCTCATCAGTCAACATTTTCTGGCATGATCCTGCTCAGCGTGCTCTTCAGTATTGCTCCAAGGTCTGCAATATTATAGCTTATTTTTTGGACAATAAGCTCTTTTAATTTTACTTTTTCTTGCTGATATATGAGCCCGATCAACTTGCGTTTATCAACCAAAATTTCTTGACTTGTTCAACTTGATATTGATATTGCTCAGTAGTCAGGACCTCTGTCAGCCTCCTGGATACTTCAGATTGTTTTCAGTCAACATGCTTCTTAAATATGATATGAGTCAATCTTCAGGGATTCAAAACATCCAACAAAACGACGTACAAGAGCAATAAAACCACCAGATAAACTAAAAAATGGCCTTGGAACAGAGCCAAGTGGTGCTCCATTTGTTTGTTTACAATGATTGTAGTGCTGATGTATTTTTAGGACTCTGAACGTCGGCTTATAAAAAAATGAAACGTTTTTACAAAAGTTGTAAGACAAGTAATATTTATCTGAAAGAACTAAAAGATTCAAAAGCCAAACACTATGAAATACATGAATCGGAACGAAAAAGTAACCCAAAAATCCAGCCTAATCACCGGCTCCTAAAACTGCAACACAATCAGCACTTTTCCCCGCAACTCGTTGTCCAGACGTAAATATGCGTTTTCAAGATATTAGACTTTTACTTTTGTTTACTTTTTGGGATCTCCGCTGTTCCTAGCGACTTTATTTGGAAGCAATAGTTTGGCAGCTGAAAGTGCGGCACTTGTTGCGGCATATTTACGTCTGGACAACGAGTTGCGGGGAAAAGTGCCGATTGTGTTGCAGTTTTAGGAGCCGGTGATTAGGCTGGATTTTTGGGTTACTTTTTCGTTCCGATTCATGTATTTCATAGTGTTTGGCTTTTGAATATTTTAGTTCTTTCAGATAAATATTACTTGCCTTACAACTTTTGTAAAAACGTTTCATTTTTTTATAAGCCGACGTTCAGAGTCCTAAAAATACATCAGCACTACAATCAATGTAAACAAACAAATGGAGCACCACTTGGCTCTGTTCCAAGGCCATTTTTTAGTTTATCTGGTGGTTTTCTTGCTCTTGTACGTCGTTTTGTTGGATGTTTTGAATCCCTTAAGATTGACTTATATCATATTTAAGAAGCATGTTGACTGAAAACAATCTGAAGTATCCAGGAGGCTGACAGAGGTCCTGACTACTGAGCAATATCAATATCAAGTTGAACAAATTATGAAATTTTGGTTGATAAACGCAAGTTGATCGGGCTCATATATCAGCAAGAAAAAGTAAAATTAAAAGAGCTTAGGTATTGTCCAAAAACAAGCTATAATATTGCAGACCTTGGAGCAATACTGAAGAGCACGCTGAGCAGGATCGTGCCAGAAAATGTTGACTGATGAGCGCATATTGATGTATTGGTATGAATATTGAATGATAACTTACAACAGCAAGATAAATTAGTGCTAACTGTCAAGTTAAAATCTAGAATGAATGGACTTGGGCAGTTTTACTATGCTTAAATGCTATGCAGATTGTAATGTGCATCAGGTACTCAGTGTCTGGCAAATGAAACAGGCGATCATTCCATTGCTACTGGAGGAGAAAGCTTGGATCACTAAATCCACTTTATGTTGATTTTGATGTTAATCATCATAACTGTATTTCTTGAAAAAAGGATTGTAGTAAAATTGTCAATGTGACAATCCATGCAACAATGTGATCATATTATGTGTTCATAGTCATTCGTGATAGTCATTATTGGTCCAATATACAATGACAAAGCTCTCAGTCTCAGCGTTTCTTCCTGTGGATGGCCAGCAGTGACTCAAAGCTTAGAAGTATTAGTTTTCTTCACAGGGCTGGGATAAACAGTACTGAGGGTAATCTTCCACCAAGGAACTCCACTTTGACATGGTATGAGATGTAGGCACAAGTAGGTAGGTGCTCAGTTCCTACTTCCTATAGTCAGTAGTTGTGTATGTTTACCTAAGATCAGATTGTTAGTTTTTTAATTTGCCAAATGTCCATAAAAATGTGACCTGAGCAATGAGCATACCTGAACCTGACTAACCTGACAGCTGACCTAACCTCAATCATCACACATATTTGCAGCCTACCCAAGACCTGCATGGCAGTGGCACCCAGTTATAGGTAGGTACTCACCCTAACTCAATCGTACCTGCTAACCTCCAACTTGCCAAAAGTAAGCTCACATTGCCACGCTGTGTCCAGGGAAACAGTCAACTGAGGAACTGGCTCATTGGGTGGCTGGTGTGAGACTGTGCATTTAAAGTGTTTCTTCTCTGAAGCTGCTCTGCACTGCTGTATGTCATGTTAGATGCTCAGAAAATGTGGGAAATGATTACTAAGCTACTTTAGTGCTTTGTTAATGCTCGAGACATGAACAAGTACAGATCCTGCAGGGTACAGCTATGAGTTAGGTGCTAACTGCTAGGTGAGTATGTTATGTGAATGTGCTGTTCCCTGTTTGACCGTAAGTATGCAAACAAGCACAGGGTCACAGTTATATTCAATCTCCACATAAACATACAACAAAAACGGCCATATAGCCTTACTCCGAACACACCACAGATAACTTAAGCCTTTGAAGGCACAAAAATGTTTTGATTAACAGGACAGGTTTACAATATATCCTCTGTCCTTGGGGGATCTTGCTGCCAAGTTGAGGTATGATGACTGAACTTCAGGATTGATCAACCTTTTCTTAGCCACTGCTTAGGTATATACGAGAAAGACCAAATGCTTGTTTGGTTTGATTTACAGGACATGTATACAATATATCCTCTGTCCTTGGGGGATCTTGCTGCCAAGTTGAGGTACGATGACTGAACTTCAGGATTGATCAACCTTTTCTTTGCCACTGCTTATAAACGAGAAAGACCAAATGCTTGTTTGTAAACTGCGTTGAAAATTTAATGATCCACCTTCAATTCTGACATGAAGGCACAAATGAAATAGTTCCCTCTTCCTTTGGAATACACAAAGCAAAATATTTAATAAATTTTAGTGGATGGACAAGAGCAATTAGTATAGCTTAGTAGCTGGCACTGTTGATGAATTACACTGACGCTTATTCGCTTCATATTTTGTAACAAACGCGCTAAAACTGCAATATAACAGCACTATATGCTTCTTGACAAAATGCAATAGTATTAAAAATTTAGCCCTGATGGCATTCATTCTTGGTGGAAACGTAATTACAAAATATTTTGTAGTAACTATTAAATTCCGGCCGAAAACAGTGCACGATTTAAAAAAGAATCATTCCAATGGCGGTCCATTCTTGCGGTCCTGAAATCGCCACTATTTCCGGCCTCTCCAACGCAACTCGTTGTCCAGACGTAAATATGCAGGCAAACAATTCGAAATTGACTCAGATGCGCAACTTCTGAATCCTGCCAGCTTGTCACCATATCGAATATACTACTGGAATTTGATACCAGAATCTTCGCTTCCAACTAGGGCCAAAGTTTTTATTTAAAATTATCGTATTATTCCAATCAAAAGAAAAAAGCGAGATATACGTTCTCTAAATTTAAAAAAATTGTAATGTAGATATTAATCCTTAATTACAATAATTTGTATAACTGGAGATCATGCATACTAAACTTGGACATACCCCCTAATTCAATATACCCTGGGACAGGTGACGATACCGGCGCAGCTGTCACAGAAGGCTGCGGTCTCGCATATTTACGTCTGGACAACGAGTTGCGGGGAAAAGTGCTGATTTTGTAGCAGTTTTAGGAGCCGGTAATTAGGCTGGATTATTGGGTTAATTTTTCGCTCTGATTCATGTATTTCATAGTGTTTGGCTTTTGAATATTTTAGTTCTTTCAGATAAATATTACTTGCCCTACAACTTTTGTAAAAACGTTTCATTTTTTTATAAGCCGACCGTCAGAGTCCTAAAAATACATCACCACTACAATCATTGTAAACAAACAAATGGAGCACCACTTGGCTCTGTTCCAAGGCCCTTTCAAGTTTATCTAGTGGTTTCCGTACTCTTGTACGTCGTTTTGTTGGATGTTTTGAATCCCTTAAGATCGACTTATATCATATTTAAGAAACATGTTGACTGAAAACAATTCCATGTATCCAGGAGGCTGACAGAGGTCCTGCCGGAGTCCTGAGCAATATCAATATCAATATCAAGTTGAACTTCAACTTGAAGTTATGAAATTTTGGTTGATAAACGCAAGTTGATCGGGCTCACATATCAGCAAGAAAAAGTAAAATTAAAAGAGCTTATTGGCCGAAAACAAGCTATAATATTGCATGAGATCTTGGATCAATACTGAAGAGCACGCTGAGCAGTATTGAGTATCATGCTAGAAAATGTTGACTGATGAGCGCATATTGATGTATTGGTATGAATATTGAATGATAACTTACAACAGCAAGATAGATTAGTGCTAACTATCAAGTGAAAAATCTAGAATGGATGGACTCGGGCAGCTTAACTATGCTTAGAAGTTAGATGCTATGCAGTTGGTAATGTGCATCAGGTACTCAGTGTGGCAAATGAAACATGTGATCATTCCGTTGCTACTGGAGGAGAAAGCTTGGATCACTAAATCCATGTTATGTTGATTTTGATGTTAATCATTAATGTATTGTTTGAAAAAAGGATTTTAGTAAAATTGTCAAGGTGACAATCCATGCAACGATGTGATTGTGTGTGTTCATAGTCATTTGTGATAGTGACTGTTGGTCCAATATACAATGGCAAAGCTCACGGTGCTTCTTTCTGTGGATGGCCAGAAGTGACTCAGAACTTAGAAGTATTAGTTTTCTTCACAAGGCTGGGATAAAAAGTACTGAGGGTAATCTTCCTCCAAGGAACTTTACTTTGACATGGTATTATGAGATGTAAGCACAAGTAGGTAGGTGCTTGATTCCTATAGTCAGTAGTTGCGTAGGTTTAGTTGGGTTAGCTTAGGTTAGGTTTTAATTTGCAAAGTGTCCATAAAAATGTGACCTGAGCAGTGCGCATACCTGACTAGCCTAACAGCTGACCTAACATCAATCATCACACATATTTGCAACCGCCAAGACCTGCATAGCAGTACAGCAGTGCACCCAGTTGTAGGTAGGACTCACCATAACTCAATATTACCTGCTAACCTTCAACTTGCCAACAGTTAGCTCACCTTGCCAAGCTGCATCCAGGGAAACAGTCAACTGAGGAACTGGCTCATTGGGTGGCTGGTGCGAGTCTGTGCATTTAAAGTGTGATGTGCATTCTCTGAAGCTGCTCTGCACTGCTGTATGTCATGTTAGATGCTCAGAAAAATGTGGGAAATGATACCTAACTAAGCTACTTTAGTGCTTTATTAATGCTTGAGACATGAACAAGTACAAATCCTGCAGGACAAAGCCATGAGTTAGGTGCTATGTGAGTATGCTATGTGAATGTGCTGGTTCCCTGTTTGACTGTAGTAAGTATACAAACAAGCACAGGGTCACAGTTATATTCAATCTCCACATAAACATACAGCAAAACGGCCATATAGCCTAACTCCGAACACACCACAGATAACTTAAGCCTTTGCAGGCACAAAAATGTTTTAACAGGACAGGTATACAATATATCCTCTGTCCTTGGGGAATCTTGCTGCCAAGTTGAGGTACGATGACTGAACTTCAGGATTGATCAACCTTTTCTTAGCAACTGCTTATATACGAGAACGACCAAATGCTTGTTTGTACACTGCGTTGAAAATTTAATGATCCACCTTCAATTCTGACATGAAGGCACAAATGAAACAGTTCCCTCTCCTTTTGGAATACACAACGCAAAATATTTTATAAATTTTAGTGGATGGACAAGAGCAATTAGCATAGCTTTCCCTCAATGGCACTGATGAATTCAAGGCTATATCATATGATCAAGGCTATATGATATGATGAAAATTACACTGACGCTTATTCGCTACATATTTTGTAACAAACGCGCAAAAAATGCAACATAACAGCACTATATGCTTCTTCACAAAATGCAATAGCAGTAAAACTTAACGCTGATCGCATTCACTCTTAGTGGAAATGCAATTACAAAATATTTTGTACTAACTATTAAATTTCGGCTGAAAACAGTGCGCGGTTTCAAAAAGAATCATTCCCGTGACGGTCCATTCTTGCGGTCCTGAAATCGCCACTATTTTCGGCCTCTCCAACGCAACTCGTTGTCCAGACGTAAATATGCCTTGTTGCGCGCAAAGCAGCATATACCACCGCGTGCTACAAAACGTTTTAGTCAATTAAAAATCGTTAGATATCTGCGCTGACGTCACACATTCAGAGGGGTATTCCTATGCATTAGCCCCTCTGAATCAAAATGCTGCAATTTTGAAATTCAATATTTCCCATTTAAGGCATTTCTCGATGTTGTGAGTGCCGAAACCGGTAATTGTGAGCGACGTCACAAATTCTAAGGGGGCATACCAATGCATTAGCCCCTTAGAATCCGAAAACTGCAAGTTGGAAATTCCATATCTCCGAATTAAAGCATTTTTCGATGTTGTGAGTGCCCAAACCGGTATTTTCAGGCCATGGCCACCAAGGGCGCACACAAGGGGGGGGGGGCACACGGGCCCGTGCCCCCCATTCGAGTTGGGGGGCCCAACTCGAAGGAAGGGGCCCATTTGAGGCGGCCGAAGGCCGCCTCAAATGGGCCTCTAACTAATCCTTAGACCACCGAAGACCGTGTACAAAGGGCCCTCAAATGGCCTTAAAGGTATTATCAGGGTTTTTTTTCCGAAATTTCGGAGTTACTCAGTGAAACGTGTAGAAGAAGGTGGCTGAGGCCCCAATCCGAAGTCATTCGTCTCAAAATTGCCTAATTTCCAAATGGTGGGCCTCCAGAGTTGATCCGTCTGCCAGCCAGTACCTGGAGGAGGCAGTACCAAGTACTCGGATACATTTCCCTATAAGTCCATAGGCTTAACACTAGCTAGAGACTTCTAGAGATATTTTTATGCCAGATAAGGCCGTCGCATACCAGATAAGGCCGCAACGGCCGTTCAACGTTACGTGGGGAAATGGGAGAAATCTAAAGACTTTTTTTTCTCTGACGTCTCCACTCCAATATCTCTAGCGCAACTGGCAAGCGTTGTTAGCATTGGCTCGTGTCGTCGTAAATAAGATTTGTTTGACGTATATTCCGTAAGTTGAGTGTGTTGTTGTAATTTCTGAGGCTGTATGAGTTGGACGGAATGGCGCCATCCCGCCATGTGCGAAATCTGTGCGAAACAAAGCTGTTCCTATTCATATTTAATGTTCAAGACTTGTGGGCTTTGTAGACCCTCCCACCTTCAAAAAAGTTTATGAACTGGCATGAAAGTGATGTCGCTCGGTTCAGAAAGAGCGAAAACGAATATCTACCAAATTTCACCGAAAAATATTCACCGGTTTTCAAGATATTAGACTTTTACTTTTGTTTACTTTTATTGGGATCTCCGCTGTTTCTAGCGACTTTATTTTAGAAGTGCGGCGTTTGCGGCAGATGTTGCGCGCAAATAGCATATACCACCGCGTGCTACAAAACGTTTTAGTCAAACATTTAAAAATCGTTAGATATTTGCGCTGACGTCACACATTCAGAGGGGTATTTCTAAGCATTAGCCCCTCTGAATCAAAATGCTGCAATTTTGAAATTCAATATTTCCGATTTAAGGCATTTCTCGATGTTGTGAGTGCCGAAACCGGTAATTGTGAGCCAGGGACCCCATTTTGGCTATCTCAACTCAAATCTAATGTTAAGGTGGGAGGGTCCCTTTAAAGGGCCCTCAGATGGTCTCAAAAGGCCCTCAGATGGCCTCGAAGGGCCCTCAGTTAGCGTCATAGGGCCCTCATCTGGTGTCAAAGGGCCCTTAGATGGTGTCAAAGGGCCCTCAGATGGCTTTAAGGAGCCCTCAGATGACCTCAAAGGACTCTCAGATGGCCTTAAAGGGCCCTCAGATAGCCTCAAAGGGCCCTCAGCTAACGTCAAACGGACGTCAGAAGGCCTTAAAGGGTGTCAAAGGTCCCTGAGCTGGCGTCAGAGGGCCATGCCCTTGCGTCAAATGGCTCTCCGAAGGCTCTAAAGAGTCCTTTGCTGGTGACAGAGGGCCCCCAGCTGGTGCCAGATCGCCCCCAGCTGGCGCCAAATGGCCATCAGGAGGTCTCAAACGGTCCTCAGCTGGCGTCAAGCGGCCCTCAAAAAGCCTCAAGGGGCCCTTAGAAAACCTCAAGGGGCCCTTAGAAGACCTCAAGGGCCCTCAGAAGGCCTTAAAGGGACTATCCCACCTTCTAAAATGTTTTTAAAACCAGTTAAATTGTGCGGTGTGCCCGACTTTATAGATTGGATGACCAGGAACACGGTTCTGGCATTTATTTTTCATTAAAGATCTTAGGCTTCCCATATTCCAAACACAAACTTTCAAATATGTGACGTCACAGCCCAAAATTACCTCCTTCCCCAGGCCACATTACTATCATAAAGCTGATTCTTTTTACTCTGTAGGCACCACAACAAAGTTCAGACCAAGTTTTAAGCGATTTTTCAACGAACAAACCCATTTAAATCAGAATGACTAAACGAGGTGACGTCACACTAACGGTCGCTCCATGTTGAAGATAGGGCCTTGTACAAGGCCCATTTTCAAATGAAGGGAACGAATTTCTTCAACACCAAGAGGCCGCGGGGGTTGCAACCTAGATAGATAGTGGTTTCTGAACCTCGCCGCAACTTGGCTATCTCAACTCAAACCCCATGTTAAAGGTGGGATAGTCCCTTTAAAGAGCGTCAAAGGGCATTGAGCTAGCGTCAGAGAGCCCCCCAGCTAATGCCAGAGGGCCCTGAGCTAGCGTCAACTTAAAGTGCCCTTAGCTGGTGTCAGAGGGCCCCAGTTGGTGTCAGAGGGTCATCCATTGGGTCTAATGGCCATCAGAAGGCCAAAAACACGATTCTCAGCTGGCGTCCAACGGTCCTCAGCTAACGTCAAGAGGCCCTCAAAAGGCCTCAAAGGCCCCTCGACTGCTCAAGGGCCCTTAGAAGGCCTCAATGGGAACTCAAGAGACGTTAAACGGCCCTCAAAAGGCTTGAAGGGCACCCTGCTGATGGCAAAGGGCTCGCACCTGAGTCAATAAGAGCCTTGTCAAAAAACGGACCTGAGAAACC